>NW_026860914.1:0-79475 GCF_026571515.1 Ruditapes philippinarum
CAGAATTTTAATGAATAGGAAGACACGTCTTTACATCATTAATATCTTAATACAAATCATAAAACAATTAGGAGAATCTTTGCTTTATTTTAGATACACCCACACAAGAAAAAAATGAAATATGAAAGTCATTTTTGGAAAAATATTATAATGATTTCAATAGACATTTGACATTTACATGGTATAATCATAAGTATTACCATACAATGGTTCGCTAAGATAGGTTCGTTAGAAAATGTAAAATTTATTTGTTGAGTTATGACTATCCTAATACATTACCTCCACTTTGAAGAGATTTTAAATAGGCTAGTACTGCTGATAACATTGAAATTTAGGGCCATGGGTTCAAACTCCAGACCGGATCAACATTTTTTCTTTCTTTTTTCTACTTCAACATTATTGATGTATCTCTCATATCCCTTTTGGGAGGAAACATATGTGTTTAATTTTAATTATTTAATTGATATAGGTATCTATTGGCTAAATAATGCTTAATCTTATAACAAATATGGTAGCTGATATTTTCCAAGTGCAATAAAATCAAAACTAGACGGTAAAACTATTTAATATTTTACAAGATCATCCAGTATACTTTCAAAAAAAAATAAGAAAAACTTTGAATACATGCAAACATTTTATGGGTCAAATTGGTCAAACATGTGTTAAATATTGTTGAAGGAAGGATAACATTTTAATACAAATTTAAGAAACAAACAGTTTGCTTATGTCGACTTTTAGCTGAATGTTACGTTTTGCTTCTTACCAAAAATTAAAGGGAACACATTTTTCATAGGTTTGATATTGTAGATTATCTAAAGATTCCTTGTTTCTGAAAAGGGCCCTACTAAGATTAAATTCAGAAAAGTGGCCATAACTCGATTTCCGTACAGTAAAGTTTGTTAAAATTTTGCATATAGGTGTCCTTAAAGATATATATATATCTGACCAGTGTTGTCATTTTTTCAGTTACTTATTGTGCCCGTTAGGATGGTCATACTTAAAATTTATATGTGTGAAATTAATATAGATTATTATAAGTAAGAATATACATTCGCATTTTGAGATGTAGTTTACAAAGCAATATTTTCTATAACATATGTATTGTTGTTGTTATATGAGTTAACATCTGAAGAGCAATTGTATACTTTTTTATATATCTTTACGAACTTTTCTCTCGCATTATCATACATGTAGCAATATATGAAATGATTGAGAAGAATTTGAATTCATAATTCTCAAACATGATTATGATGTTTCAGCTGAAATAAAGCGATTAAATCCATCTAAAACAATTGTTAAAAAGGAAATATATTTTGATGTGAAAATGATGTCATATAATATGCATATTTTGACAGTTTTATGAAGAAAACAAGATAACGTTTCGATAGCATAAAAATCTTAAATGCAAAACAAAAAACAGTTAGGAAGAAAAACAATCAGCCATTGCTTTTTCTACAAAATATGAAACACGAATGTCCATTTTGAAAAAAAATATATCAAGAAAAAGAAAGAACACTTCCCGCAGATTCCGTACATTGTTGAGTTTATTATGTATTTAATAATGTTTATTATCTTCGATATATTTCAAACTTGTATGACTAAATTTGATATAATAATACGTTATATAACTCAATATATTAGGAAACGATTTTTAAGACAAATTTATTCGCGCTATACAAAATAAAATGTATCAGATTCTTGATAGCTTAAACATGTTAAAAGTAATTCATTTATTTATTGTTGTAATGTTCTTCCCTGCGTCATTCTTCCGTCAATATTATCTTCTTAACCACTAAGTCTTTTGTCATTGATTATAATTAATTCAATTTAATGTTTCAGACGACGTCAAATGGAAGAAAAGTAAGTAAACATTTATTACAAAACAATTTTTAAAACTTTGAAAAACTGTATGCAAGAATATGTTTTACGGATTTATGATGGATATATTAATGGTGTCATTGGTTCAATTTATGTGTGTAAAATGAGTGGAATGTATTATAAGTAAGATTTTACTTTCGTCTTTGAGATGTATTTTACAGAGTATTTTTTTTTATAATTTATGCAATTGTTATTGTAAGATACGATGTCGTAAAGAGAATAATTGCTGAATTTTCATATAATGTTACACATCTTTAATAACTATGCGGTCAGATGTCATCCTGCATTCTTCAATTTCTGAAATGATATAGACAGATTGTATTTTATTTTTCCCGTTCATGATCATATGATAGTATTGCTGAAATGAGTGACGATTGAAGAGCCAATATATACTTAGCCAATATAAACATTGCACTCTTTCTTTTTATAAAAGCAACTTGATATTGTTATTAAAAAAGCAAAACATTATGCGTATATATGTACATCAAGCATATTTGTAAAATGTAAAATTTTGGCTATAGTTTTTATGTAAATGTCTGTTATATAAAATGCATAATTTGACAGTTTTTAGTTGAAAAGGTAAAGTTTCGACAGCATTAAAATCTTTAAAGCAAAGCATAAAACGATTATAAAAGAATAAGACTGGCTATGATTTGCTGTACAAAAAAAAAGAAACATGAAACACGAAAGTCCTTTTTGGAAACACAAATATAATGAATGTCCTTAATAATGATTATTTTCTTTGATTTGTTCCTGGCTTTGTACGAGTATGTATTCAATATAATAATATGTAATATAATTAAATATATTATGAAATATTTTTAAGGCAAGTTAATTCAAGCAATAATTAAAATATGTGCAACTGATTATTGATATCTTAAAATTCATTTTCAATTTTGTCGTTTTTGGATTCATATTTTCTCTTGTTTAGTTTTGATATGCAAGAATGCCAAATTTATATGTAACATTAATAAGTGTGAAATAAATATAGTTTACTATATTAAGAAACATTATACATTTGCATTATGAGATGTAGTTTACAGAGCAATATTTTTATAACTTATGTATTTGTTACTGTTAGATGAATAAACATCGAAGAACTTTAATATATCTTTACGAACTTTTCTCTAGGACATTATCATACATGTTTGTATTTCTGAAATGATTGAGAAAGAATTCTATTTATAATCTTGAACATGAGCTGGAATAAATCTGATTAGTCCGTATAAATACTTTGTTAAAAAGGAAATATATTTGTATGTAAGTGTGATGTCATATAAAATGTAATTTTGATAGTATTATGAAGAAATGTAGTAAATTATTTCATTATTCTAATGAAATATTACATTTTAAAAATGAAATATCAAGGAAGAAAGCCCACTTTTGATATTTTTAAAAACTTTTTGCTGTTAAGGATACAGATTGAAGAAGCAATTGCACTGTCAAATGATAAAATTGAATCGTACAAACAAAAATGGAGTAAATTATCTAACACTTTAACAAACAATACTGATGACTAAAACAATAATATTATGTAAATTAAACGTATAAACCATAAAACGTAAAAAATTAAATGAAACTGATTCACTTGTCTTTTTTTTCCCTGTCTTGTGTGTGTGTGTGTGTTTTTGTTTAGTGTAAGAATGATAGTTTTTTAAGTAGATTTATTCTTTTTCTTTCTGAATTTTTTGAAAGTTTTGTTTTTACTATTTTTTTTCTGTGTGGAGTTTCTATGTTAATGTGAATGATTGTGTTTATATGTTTTTGAAAAATAAAATAAATGAAACAAAAGTATTATGAAGGAAAAATAAAACGTTTCGATTGCAGAAAGATCGTGAATGCAAAACGTAATGCAGTTAGGAATACAAACAATCCGCTATAACTTGTATTTACAAAAAACACGGATGTCAATTTTGGAAAAAAATACCGGTATATCATAGAAAAGAAAGAACAATTCCCGCAGATACCGTACATTGTTGAGAATCTTAGGTCTTTTATAATGTTTATTATCTTCCACATATTTCAATCCTATACAAATGTATTATATGTAATAATATATAACATAATTCAATATATTAGGAAAACATTTTAAGACACGTGAATTCGCGCAATACAAAATGAAGTGTATCTGATTATTGATAACCTAAAAATAATTCATTGATTTAATGTTAGAATGTCCTTCCTTACGTCATTCTTCTGTAAATATCATCTCCTTAACCACTAGGTCTTATGTCATTACTTATCATAAAATTTATTGAATGTTTCAGACTACGTCAAAGGACAGAAGATAGAGTATACATATATTACAAAATATTTTTTACAAAAAAATATGTTTTACGATTAGTGATGAATATATTGATTGTTTTATTGGTTCGATCAATATGTGTAAAATGAGTGCAATGTATTAAAGGGAAGATTTTACCCTTGAGATGTATTTTACATTGTTACATTTTTTATAAAATATTCATCTGTTATTGTTAGATGTGATGTCGTAAAGAGACTATTTGTTAAGATTTTATATATTGTTACACATTTCATACAACTATACGATTAGATATCTTCCTGCATGCTTGTATATCTGAAATGATTTTTTATTTTAGACAGATTTGAATTTGTATCATTATCATATGATATTATTGCTAAAATAAGTGACAAATGAAGCTCCAATATAAACTTGGCACTATTTATGTTTCATATTGCAATTTAAGAAGCAAGACATAATGTGTGAATATGGACATCAAGCATTTCTGTAAGAAGAAAATCTTCGCTATAGTTTTATGTAACGTCTGTTATATAAAATGCTTAATTTGACAGTATTTAGATGAAAAGAAAAGTTTCGACAGCATTAAAATCTTAAAAAAGGCTTAAAACGTTTATAAAAGAATAAGATTGGCTTAAATTTGATGTACAAAAAAAAAGAAATATGAAACACGAAAGTCATTTGTGGAAACATAAATATAATGAAAAAGACTGAAAGATATCAGCAGATACACATAGTTGTGTTTCGTATGTCCTTAATAATGATTAGTATATTTGATTTGTTCCTGGCCTTGTATGAGTATATATTTAATATATTTATATGTAATATAATTAAATATCTTAAGAAAGAAGTATTTTTACACATTTCTTCTTTTGTTTTTTATGTAACCAAAACCTTCAAAATATCAGTATCTTCCAATTAACAGTACCCATTTATCTTGACAACTATTAGAATAACAACCTGTCAAGCATATCAAACACTTGTTTAAAGTGTGAAAATTATGAAATTGAGAAAAATAATTTGATGTAATGAAAAAAAAGCACAACTAAATAGCAGTACTACATGTATATGAAAAATACTAAAGGATAAATTGTGATAATTAACTTGATGCTACTATTGTATCAGCAAATTCAGTTATAGGTGATAATGAAATTTAAAATAGTAAAAGACCTATAATTTTGTTATTTTATTAATGAAATCAACTTCATATATTTTTCATCATGTTTTACTATAAAACAGTTGATGTATAATTATTGTACTTTGTTTATATAATTCTGAACTTCTGAATTCCGGAAATTTCCAAATTCCGAACATTTTGGCTAGTCCCACAGGTGTTCGGTTTTCAGAATTTATACTGTATATTAATTGATTACATTTGTTTTTCATATGATTTAATATGATATATAAAATGTTGTTTCTTTTAAGATTTGAAATAAATAATTAATAGATTGAATGCCATATGTACTTCCTGCAATATTTTACTTACAAATTAGCGTACTTCTTACAGAAATTATATCTTCTTACGGTATTTGCTTTTCATCTGTATTAAGATATATTCCCGCGACTGTGAATATAATATGTTTTACACTGTCAAATGTTCAGATTGATATAATCTCACTGTCTCCTGAAAATTATGTGATAAAGTGTGATCATCTGCTTTAATTGTTAATTGTTTATGAGTACAAAGAAGAATATATATTAATAAGAAGACCCTTAATGTGCAGCATAATAAAAGGGTCAGCGTAATCGTTATGTTTACAAAGAACACATTACTCAAAATTTCGATGAACCGTACACTGTAGAATGAACTAGAATTTGATGCTATGAAATAGGACAGGATTATGTACTGTTTACACCGGTCCTAGAAAAACCAGTCCCGTGAACGCAACTATAAGAAACAAGAAAAAAAATGAAATACCGAATTTTGTTACAAACGGGAATATGTATCTTACGTGTAACATTTAAGCGGTTACTCGGCTTTGCATTGTTACAGCCATAAACAATTTCCCTCCAGCTTGATATCCAGGGGTCTGTATCGGCAGCCGGTGTTTCTAATATGACAGAGCCAGCGTTTATTTTCTCGTACATAATGCTCCATATTATTTTATTTTTCATAAAACGGATATTTTTACTTTTATGAACGTTCAATGATATTGTATTCCCTTATTTAGTTTTGATATGCAAGAATGCCAAATTTATTTGTTAAATTTATAAGTGTGAAATACATATAGTTTACTAAATTAAGTAACGTTATTTATTTGCATTTTGAACTTATGTATTTGTTACTGTTAGATAAATAAACATCTGAAGAACTTTAATATCTTTACGAACTTTTCTCTAGGATATTATCACACATGTTTGAATTTCTACAATGATTGACAAGGATTTGTATTTATAATTCTCGAACATGAGGTGGAATATAGCAAATATGTCCATCTAAATACTTTGTTAAAAAGAAAAATACTTTGATGTAAAAGGAATGTCATATAAAATGTAAAGTTGAAAGTATTATGAAGATAAAAATTGAAACGTTTCGATTGCAAAAAGATCGTGAATGCAAAACCTAATGCAGTTAGGTATAAAAACAATCCGCTATAGCTTTTATGTACAAAACAAACCCGAAATAAACCACGAATGTCAATTTCGGAAAAAATATATCATGGAAAAGAAAAAAAAAATCCCGCAGATGCCCTACATTATTGAGTATCTTAGGTCTTTAATAATGTTTATTATGTTCCACATATTTCAATCTTATACGAATGTTTTATTTATAATAATATCGCGCAATACAAAAAGAAGTGTATCGGATTATTGATAACCTAAAAATAGTTCATTGATTTATTGGTGGAATTTCCTTCCCTACGTCATTCTTCTGTGAATATTACCACGAGGTCTTATGTCATTACTTATAATAAAATTTATTGAATGCTTCAGACTACGTCAAATTAAAAAAGAGTGAGTATACATATATTACAAAATATTTTTACAAAAAGTATGTTTTACGGATTAGTGATGAATATATTGATTGTTTTATTGGTTCGATCGATATGTGTAGAATGAGTTCAATGTATCATAGGGAAGATTTTACATTCGTGTTTAGATGTATTGAGTTACATTTCTATAAAACATTCATCTGTCTAAAATATCTGTTGGTGTATTAGGCCATAGCTTTACACGGCGGCTTCAGTACGACATAAATCATCGACTGCTTCCTTCAAATTATGACTTGGCGAAGTGCTTTTTGTTCCATAAAGGAGTTGGTGGGTTTTCAGTTTGTGAGAATTATCAGGGCGTTATTGGATGCACGGAACATTTCAAGGAGCGTTTTCACAATTTTCTAAGAACTTACAAACCTCAAATAATTATCTTGCAGCTTGGGGAAAATGACATCGACTCGGCATTTAGTCCACTATCCATAGCCAGTACTTTGGAAGAAATTGGTTTAATGATAGTGAAGGATTATAGAATTAAGCAAGTCTTCATATGTGAAATGTTTACGCGATCAAAACCCAAAAATATAGATGACAAACTTTACGAAAGTAAACGGGTACAAACAAACCATATCTTGAAAACTCTTTTGGAATCGCACAACGACATACGGTTTTGGACCCACAGAAAAAAATATTTCAAGCGCAGGCTGATATTTTTACCAGAGACGGCATCCATCTCAACCATTATGGACAAAGGCGCTTTTACAGGTCACTGAGGCATGCAGTTCTGATGGCTTCTCGTAAAATAAAGTCGTTATAAAGATAAGTATCTGATCAGCCTAATGCATATATAGATCTATATATATTAAAAAAAAATCATACTGTACAGGGCTAACATAGAAATAGCAAAAAAAATTAATAAATAAAAGAAAAGGTCATTAATAATATTTGGCGATATTTATCTATAAGTAGACACCGGGCTTATTCTTTATAATATATAATCTTTATAGCATATAAAGATCTAAGAGCCATACATACTTAGGAATATTTCCAGCTGATAAATTTTGTTTTGTATACAATTACTCATACATTTAATCGGAATGGCCTTAACAGCAATTAGCTGTAGATTTGGTGAAACATGCTGGCCTAGTTTAGTATTAATGAAATTTTGGTAGGCTTTTAACATGTGCTTTGACCGCTGTATGTTCGATGCTATGTTTCTGTTTTTGTACCAGACCATGCTTAGACTTAAGTGGGGTCACAATATTTGAAGACAATGGTGACGTTCAAAATATTTACACTATGGCAATATAAAAAATATGCTACCTATTCTATATTATACATTGTATATATATATATATATGTGTGTATATATAATCGTTCTATAAAAAACCCAAAAAAAACGGCATTTTGCTGATTTATATTTTTTGCCTTGTAAGTCTTTTTGACTTTAACGTGGTTACAGTTTTGTTTGATAAAACTAGTCGTTTACATTTATAGCTTTTCTGTGGGTCTTTTTTACTTAAGAACATATACAGTTATGTTTGGAAAACGTGTCGTTTATATTTATAACCTTTCTGCGAGTCTTTTTGACTTCAGCGCAGCCACAGTTTTGTAGATATGGTTTGCTGTTTATATTTATAGCCTTTCTGCGAGTCTTTTGACTTTAGCGCAGCCACAGTTATTGTGGATATGGCTTGTTGTTTATATTTATAGCCTTTCTGCGAGTCTTTTTGACTTTTAGCGCAGCCACAATTTTCGTGGATATGGCTTGTTTGTTTATATTTATAGCCCTTTCTGCGAGTCTTTTGACTTTAGCGCGGCCACATTTCTGTGGATATGGCTTGTTGTTTATATTTATAGCCTTTCTGCGAGTCATTTGACTTTAGCGCGGCCACATTTCTGTGGATATGGCTTGTTGTTTATATTTATAGCCTTTCTGTGAGTCATTTGACTTTAGCGCAGCCACATTTCTGTGGATATGGGGCATTTATTGCTGGTTGATTACATTGTGGTCACATTTTTTGCCAACATGGCTATTTTATTTATATCCATAGCCTTTATGTTTGGATTTTAACAAAGACCGCCTGTCCTTGGAATATGACTTTTTTTATTTACTGCTTAGTTTTTTTATACCAATATATTGGGCGTTGTGGCAGCCAAATTTTTTTTAATATCCCGCGTTTATATAGTTGTTTGTTGTGGTTGTTTTGCCAACTTCTTTTGGAGTGTTTTATTTTTTCATTCTATTTAATAAACTATTTTATATTTCTATTATAAGTGGATATGCAAGTCACTACACTGCAATTTTTTTTATAATGACCATTGTAAATGTCATACACATATACACGTTACATACATTTTAACTATTATTTCATAATATTTTTTTCGAGTATTATACATGTTACATATTTTAAAGTGATTAACTGTACAGGTTAATATTTTAAGTGAATTATTGTACATGTACATTTATTTTTAAGCGATTAATCATTATTTATTTTGCGTTTCAGTCACTGAACAGCATTATCAAAATATAAACTTTTATATTCAGTTTTAGTTAAGAATGTGGGCTTTGGCATTCCTCATAAAAGGTAATCATATAAGGGAACATGATTGTTTTACTAACATTAAAGTTTTATAAACATAATATACTTAAATTTCAGGAACAAAAATGCCAATCCTAGGAAAAGGGTCCGCGACTTCAACTAAACGGGGAAGGAAACAAAAAACAAAAACAAACTGACAATAGGGCAACGCCTGTTCACGGAAACAAACAGACAATGCCCTGTGGCTACGGAAAACTAGCACCCCACCATAACACAAGGAACAAGGAAGTCACGACGCCCATCTACGCATCAACCTTCAACAAGTTCTATAGATGTCGACCAAATTGGAGAAATAGTTGACACATTGTCAAACCAAACTGGAGGCTATGGTTGATAAAAAAAATTCAAGACATTTTGGGAAAGGACACAAATGCTTCTCAAAATTTTGCCTGTACTGGAAAATTGCCACAGCCCGAGATGCCTAATTCAACTTTCTAACTCTGACCATCAACACGGTCATATAGGTACTGGTATTTCTGGGAACCTTTCTCTTCATTTCGTCGCCATCTATCCCGTTACATGCAACCGTATCTTTTTAAAAGTTAAGGAAAAAAAAATGGGCTAATGAATTTTGTTTGATCCTATCATCTGTGTTCAACAAAACAGGATGAATTGCCTCAACATTACTGTCACTAAGGCAGGCAATTCAAGCCGTAACCCCTCTTCAGCCCCCGGAAGTTTTCTATCAATTGAACAGTGGGACAGATCTGTTCGCTGTGTTTTTGCCTCTGTCTACAGACAAAGGGTATCCCGAGTCTGCTGAACCTCTCGCCCAGTAACAGTAACACTATAAGATCAATATCTAAAGCTAGAGAGTAAACTGGCATTATTACGACAATCAATTTTCCCGCCCAGTTTCGTCAAAGTCATTCATTAGCTTGGGACTCAATTCACCATGAATTATAATATAAAGGCACTTTAATCAGAGAACAGCCCTTTCCTATCCAATGGCCCACAAATGGGCCAGTCAAGACAAACCTGTCATAAATTCAAACAGGGGACTTAGATTGCTTTGGAATGCTCCTACGCACATAAATGCAAGGGATGCTATGGAAATCACCCACTCTTCAAATGCTTGGAAACGTCCAGCCGAAACAACTCAGTCAGGGCCTAAACCTCCACAAAGTCAACCAAACACCATCAGATCTAACCAGGCCAACTCTTTTCCCTCAAAAGATAATTCTTCGTTACCCACACCAGTTAAATGGAAATATATCACATCATTTTCTTTCTGGTTTTTCGACGATACAAAGAGACAATATATTAAAAACGGGTTTCAGCTAGGTTTTAAACTCAATTTTCAAGGTCAACGAATCGGCATAGACAGTCCAAATTTGAAGTCTGCTGCTGAATACCCCAAGATAATAGCCACTAAGATCGTTTAAGGAACTTAAAGCTAATAGAATCAGTGGTCCGTTTCAGAAAAACCCATTTAACAATCTTAAAATCTCCCCAATCGGAGTTGTTCCAAAGAAAGAACAAGGGGAGTATAGAATGATCCATCATTTGTCATACCCACGCAATACCGGTACTTCAGTCAATGATCAAATACCTTCAGATTTCACAGAGGTCTCGTATGAAAACATTGATGATGCGATATCAATCATTAAATCGCTAGGGAGACACACTTATATGGCCAAAACCGATATTTGTTCAGCTTTCCGAATAATACCAATACATCCATCTGATTATAGCTTACTCGGCTTTCAATGGGAGGGGGAATATTACTATGATAAATGCCTCCCGATGGGAGCCTCATCCAGTTGTCAAATCTTTTGAGGACTTTCAGAAACAGCCCTAAAATGGATAGCTTTCACAACAAATTCGGAATAAGATATATAGTAAAAATCCTTGACGACTTTTTGTTCCTTGCACCTACTTATTCAGAAGCCTTAGCCTCACTCAATGCTTTCTGCGAAATGTGCGCAATGCTCAATGTGCCACTCAATAAGGAAAAACTTTTCTTGCCTTCAAAAAAGCATGGTCTTTTTAGGTATCACTTTTAGACTCCACGGCCATGGAAGCCCGTCTCCCACAAGAAAAGCTCAAAAAAGCGTCTATGCTTCTGCAAAATCTATGCTCAAAACAATCTTGCCAACTTCGAACCCTTCTCTCCCTAATAGGCCTCCTTAATTTTGCATGCTCTGTCATTTCACCGGGGAGAGAATTTCTTAGACATTTGATAAACTTATCAATTGGAGTAAAAAAAGTTACATTATAAAGTCAAACTGAGAAACTCGGCTAAGGAAGACATGAAAATGTGGTTAAATTTCCTTGAAAATTTCAATGGTAATTCTTTTTTCATCAATGAAAAAAAGGCTATCCAGTGATAGCCTATGCTTACATACAGATGCTTCGGGGTCGCTGGGGTTTGGCGGCATTTACCAAAGTAATTGGTTCTACGGAGCATTTCCCCAATCATGGCACAAAGCAAATATAACATTTTTAGAACTATACCCCATTGTAACTGCAGTATATATGTGGGGACATCTTTGGCGGAATCACACAGTCGTTTTTCTATACAGACAATGAAGCATTGGTGTCTGTTCTCAATAAAACAGACATCAAAGGTCACATGTATAATGTTTCTTATTAGAAAATTAGTATAACATTGTCTTCAGCAAAATAGTATCTTCCTAGCAAAGCACGTGAAGGGCAAAGATAATTGTATAGCAGATGCTCTTTCTCGTTTTTCAGATAGACAAGTTCAAGCAGCTGGCACCATTCAGCAAGCCAAATCCAACAAAAATAAGCCCACAGCTTCACCCACAGACATTTTGCAAGGGTTGAAAATTTGTTGAATGCTTCTCTTGCTCCATCCACCTTAGAAACGTACAAAAGAAAGACTCTTTTTCAAACATTTAGCAATTCATACTTTGAAGCTCCTTTATCACTTCCCATATCTGTCTCAGTTATAGCCTTATCTGTGGGTTTTTCTACACCAAAAAGCAATGTCTTCAAAAGTCTATTTGTACCTACCTTTCAGGCATTAGCTATGTCCATAAGCTTTTGGGAGAATATGACCCCACTAAACACTTTTTGATATCTACACTGATCAAAGGTACCCAACGTTTGTCTCCGTCTTATGACCTCCGACTACCAATTACTACTACAATTTTGGACAAGCTGCTAGCAGCTTTAAAAATTACAAGTCAATCCTACTTCCATGAGAAACTGTTCTCAGCCATGTTTTCTCTTTGCATTTAACGCATTTGCAAGATGCAGTGAAATCACAAAGTTCAAACCATCCACAGAGCCATTTATTTTAAAATTATCAGATATGAATTTTTTTTTCAGAAGCAGGTCAATCATTTGTGTCAGTAACATACCGCTTTCTACAAACATAACTGCGGTAAACCTCACACAATCACCTTTTCACATGGTCATGCACAGACATCTGCTATTACAGCGATGCATGACTACAATGCACTGCGAGGTCAATCCCCAGGCCCCGTATTTTCATTACCCTCTGGTCAACCAGTACCCAGGAAATTATTTGACAAACAGCTCAAATCAACTTTAAGTTTTTGTGGCATAAATAGTGATAGGTATAAATCACATAGTTTTAGAATAGGTAAAGCCACTGATTGTGTTCAACGATCAACGAGGTTATTCTGACGCAAAAATACGTTTTTTAGGAAGATGGAATAGTAACGCTTTCCGCAAAATACATAAGAGTAACAGAGTGTTGAAAAAAACAACCGAATATATATTTTCCGGTTGTATTATGACCTTCGCCCAGAATTACCAGTTACCTTTATTAACATGAATAATTCTATCGGCTATACATATATGGCCCTATCAAACCATTAATGAAACCTACTTGCAGAGGCTAGTAGCTAATAAAAAACTTTTCTTAGCAGTATCTATAATATTCATATACGGCTACCTGCAGGGGCTGGTAGCCTATATGAATGATTTTATATGTAATAATTTCTATAATTAGCGCCATACTTCGTGATTTATTAAGCTACTTGCAGGGGCTAGTAGTTTATGATGAGGTTATTCTTATATCATAAATGTAGATAAATAAATTTTTATTTTTTGTGCTGCTTGCAGATGATATTTTCATAATCTATGTACAAATGTTTGTAACGAAAATAGTCTAGTTATTTACATACTGGAAGTCTATAATGGTAATATTAAAAGATGAATAGGTCATTATTTCCATACATTGCGAGTTTGTTGATTCATTCTAAAGCTACTTGCAGGGGCTAGTAGCATACACGAATGTACTCTATATATCATACATGTAAATATTCGTTTTGCAGCTGCTTGCAGTTGATATTTCTCAAAACTATGTAGAAATGTTTGTTATAGAAATATTCTAGTATTTTATGTTCACAGACTTGTAGTCTATAATGATAATATTAAAGGTTATTTATGGCATAAAGTTTTATACATAACTCGTCATTTGGTGATCCATTCTTAAGCTACTTGCAGGGGCTAGTACCTTATAACGAATGCACTATACATATCATACATATGTTTAAATCATATATTGGAGCTTCTAGCAGTGGATATTTTTCAAAGCTTACAAAATATTTGTGATGACAATATTCTAGTCTTTTGCAATTACGGATACATTAATAAGATATTTCTTTTTCTACTTACTCTAGTCACATATGTTTTTTAATTATCAAACATATTATGTTTGTAACATTTTTCATGTAAGAAATGTGGCGGAGATAGGTCTCAGTAAGCCCTATCTTTTGGCCATTTTCAAAAGAACACCTCCACATTTTTATTTGTTTATGTTAAAGGAACATCATTTTTACGATATTCACAAAATCGTTTATATATCAACTTACACGAATATGTTTGATGTACATGTATTTAGTTATCTATGTTTAAAATTCTGTATGTGTGTTAATGATATATGTTGTATATAATTCATTATGTTTAAAATAAATAAGGTCATTCACTGACCATTTAATCACATATGACATTGTTTTTCCTTACACCGGCCGTCATAAATCTAAGCTTTGTTTTGCATAGCGATTTTTATGTAAGCAGGTGAAAGGAACGGGATAACGGGTGCTAGACCATTGAAGACTGTCGGCCAATAGAAATCGTTAATATCCCTTATCAGCACGCCGCTCCGAGAACCGGTTTAAACCAGTTACGATTGCGGCCGGACACTCTAAACAAAGAAAATTTTGCATTTTAAACCCACCACCATCCCCAACTCCACACTTTATAAAAATTTACAAACATAATCTGATACCTTTAAGTATGCCTATGCTTCAAAATATTTTACTATAGAATTTTTACTCCAACTTAGTTTGTATATAGCTTCAGGGTTTGGGCCATTTTCAAAAGAAAACCTCCATATTTTTATTTTCAAAAGAAAACCTCCACATTTTTATTTGTTTATGTTAAAGGAACATCATTTTTACGATATTCACAAAATCGTTTATATATCAACTTACACGAATATGTTTGATGTACATGTATTTAGTTATCTATGTTTAAAATTCTGTATGTGTGTTAATGATATATGTTGTATATAATTCATTATGTTTAAAATAAATAAGGTCATTCACTGACCATTTAATCACATATGGCATTGTTTTTCCTTACACCGGCCGTCATAAAGAATCGTAAGTGAAAAATTACCCTTAACTCAAAGTTTTCCCTTAAAATCATACAATTTTCCCTTAATTTATAAGGAAAATCTTAAGTCTTATTCATAAAAATCCTTAAGTCAAAATTCCCTTAAATTATGTCGAATTTCTCCTTAACATTTAAGATACCTCCTATGGTCCCTTAACTTTTAAGGAATTTTTTAAGGGAAAAAATTATAGGAAATAAAATGGCGTCCAAGCGATAGCTCTAACCAATATTGGTTCCTGAATGTCATTTTAATGTTCTTTAAAGGTAAACAAAATGATTAAACACAATATATTTTATGTCTAGTACACCGCTCCGTTTTTTATATAGGGTCAGTGAATATACCGTACATACGAAACCGATTTTTAGCCATGAATTTTACCTTGACCTTCTTCACGTCAATAAATGTTAAATAAATGTAAAGAAGCGAATAGCAAACATATAAGTTTGTTTATAAAATAAGGAAAATTTCAAGTGAGATTTAACCAGACCATAAACATTTTATCATGTATCAGTGGCTGAAGGTGAACGATATTCAAATATCAAAGTTGGTGTTTCCGGATGTTAAGTATCCGGATATATAAATCATGTTAAATAATGTGACGAATAAAGTGTGACATATTAGATAAGTGGTTGCTATATATACTTATAAAAACAGATTTAATATCATTTGAATTTCAAGCAGTGAAAATATATGATGTATAAACGAAACAAATCTAATATGGTTGAATACTTGTTGTATTTTGTGATAAATAATTCAGCAAAGATAGGAGAATTTCCAAATACCATGTACTTGATATGGGGGTAATATCTTTAATTTAGAATTATAACCAATGTTTCTTTTGTTTGAACTTAATCTACCTGAGGAGATAAAAATATTCCATAAACTCGTCATTTTATTACCATGATTTGTAGAGATAAATTAACAATAGCTAATATACTTCTCATTTATAATTTTAGGTTGTTTAATACTGATGAATAAGCATTTTTAGATGAGTTACAAGAAATCATATATCAATAACTGGACTTTGTTTGCAAAGCATCAAATTCTATTTCATTCTTCAGTGCACTGTGCACCAAAATTTTGAGTAATGTGCTCTTTGTAAACATAAAGATTAAATTGCCTTTTATTATGCTGCACATTAAGGGTCTTCTTAATAATATGCTCTTTTTGTACTCATAAACATGAACTTTAACCTTTTATTACATAATTGTCAGTAGACAGTGAGATTTTATCATCAATCTGATCATATGACAGCGAAATGTATAATATTTGAAAGGGTGACCTTTCATCACTTATCCGTAGAACATAGTCTTAAATACCGTTTTGCAAAGTGTGTCAAAATTGTTTTGAAATATATGTATATGTAAGGTCACCCTTTCTTGTTTCTTTGAACATATTGATATTTTATATTTAATATTTGGCTATAGATTTTCATGTAAAAGAGCTTTCATATATCAATACTTAATTTAACAGTATTTTTATAAAAAAGAAGAGCAATTCGGAATCATTAATGAAACATAAATCAATTAGAAAGAAGAAAATTTGCTATAGTTTATATGTATGGAAAAAATATGAAAGTCCTTTTTCTAAAAAAGAATATTATCATGAGAACAAGAAATTTAAAAATATCATGTTATAACATTCTAGAGATGTCGTTGATAATGATTATTATAATGTATTCGTTAAGGCTTTGTACGCGGGTTGTGTAATCACATTAACAAACATAATACAAAAAAAACATGTTTAAAGCATTATGAATAATTATTCCTGAAATTGTATACCCTTATATCACAAATTATCAAAATATATCATGTCATATTGTTATTGAAATAATTCCACCGTTTAAGATTATTTTTATTAACATGTGAACCCCGCTTGCATTCATGTATTTCTTTTTCAAATGAAGCTGAACGATATATATATATTGTCCGTTCAGAAAGAAAATTGTGGTTTTTGAGTGTTAACAAGGTAGAATGGTTTTCAGAAATTCTTGGCTAAATACTTTTGTTTTCAATCTTGATAAAGAATGATTTGTTTGGTACTTATCTCTACACTTAAGAATAATCGTAAAATGTTTGCACCTTTTACTGCTTTTATTCATAACTAAATTCGTTTTACTTTTTCATTTTTTGACTAGTATGGTTGGCGTATTCAGTCCCTCATTTTATCCGGCCTGGAAAGCATCCAGTAAATGGATGTTTGCAAGTTCTAAACAATACACTTATAATGTGTTAATAGTGTCTTCAGCTTAAACCGGCGATAGGGTGCATGGATGGTAGCTTGAACTAACCACTCCTCTATTAAACTGATTTTTTTTAATTTAGTCGTTTTGTGCTTTTTTAAAGGATTTCATTTTGCTCTATTTCTATGAGTTTCATTTCGTCTCATATCCAGATACTAAATACAGACAAGAAACAAATATGGTTAAATATCACATAAAGATGAAAGAAAAAAGTCAATACCCCAAAATGTTGGAAAATTCGTTCGTCCATCACACTTTTCTTTAAACAATATCTTTATGTTGGGTATTTCATGTTATTTATACTAAATGCTTCCAATGATTTGTAACGAACAAGAAAAGTAAGTATGTAAAAAAGAATATATTTTAAGGTGGATTGGTCTACATTGGGCACATTTGACAAACTATTTCAAATATTGTTTAACTGTAAAACTGCATCATTTGGAAAATAATGATAATGTTTTGCTCTGGAATAAGTTATTATCTACTGTTTAAAGTTATGTCATATCGGATTTATATAACCACCACTTATGTTAAAGTCTGTCTAACACCTCAAATATGTACAGTCTGTACACATAAGGTTGCTTTATCAAGAAGATAAACTTATGCCCCCTTTTCTACTTAGAATTTACGTGCGTTCCAACTTAGATAAATCAAAAGTCTATCGACATAAGGCTTTGAGACTGTACACTTGTTCTGAGCATGTGCACATAAGGATGTCACTTTATTAACATTTTTGGGGGCCGGAGGGCGGCTGTTTTCGGTTGGACTTCCTGTATAGACCCTTTCATTTAAGACCGTATTCAAGTTGTCGCCTTTGGATGACGTCATTAAGGGACACGGCGGACAATGCCGATACGATTAAGTACAATAATATAGGGATATAAAGATCTTAATCCTTTCTCTTGTAAGATTGGCATATTGAAATTGCCAAAATTTTGTGAAATTGAATAAGATATTACATAAAAAAGATGGTGAAATGAATAAAAATGTTTACTATAATGGGGTTAACGATTTGTTTTAATAGTAGACCATATTGCTGGGTAACTGATCATGATAACCATTTTCGTTAGATTCTTAATAATGACAATTTAACCAGGTAGTTAAATCGTACTAAATTGCTAATACCAGAGATATAGATAATGTATATATGTCTCTGCTAATATACAATACCCAAAAGATATTTTGAGTATAAATACATGGAAAACTGAATATATGTAAAATTTTCATTAGTCATTTTTGAATTACAATCTGAAATATCGACATCTGATTGATCCTGTCAATCATTCAGAAATGACCTTAAAACATTGATATCACGTTGACCGTCAAGGTCATGTGATTGTTTTTGGCTCATATTTTACTGTTATTTATTAATCGAAACCGTTCATAATTGATAAAACACAACAATAGTGACTAAAGAGGTCTATAAAAGTAAGCCAGGACAAACGTAATTAATCTTTTAATTTTCGTGCTTAAAAATAGTTCAAATTGTATATTTGTTTGCTTTCAGAAAATGTAAAAAAGTCAAGCGTTGCTCCGCCCTGCTGTGTCTCTTGATAATTACAGTTACCATCTTTTTAAGACCAATGTTTGATAGTGTGTTCATCTTTAATTTATCAAATGGCTGACAATATGCGTCTCATTAAAACAGAGGAAAAGTTTGACAAGTTAATAAATTATTTTTAAAGATAGATGTTCTTAAATGTTCTGATATCTATTCTCATACATTTCTAGGAAAGAAACGGTCGCCTTTATCTCGTGAGCTTTCAAGCGCCAATTTGACCATCCCGATTTTGCTAACCATTGAAGAATATGCATGAATGTCGGTTTTTATATCTAATAATTTTAAAATAATTAATAATAACATGATCAATACCTGTCATATGAAATTAAGTTTTGCTGAATACATCTACAATAAAAAATATTATCATAAAATGTATTGACCAGTCATGATAGCTAAAATACAATAGCATATAATGAGCCTTTACTTTTGATTAATTAATCTATAATTATATTTTTCAGACTAGATGAGAGAAAAAAAGAAAACGAGTAAGTATATTATTGTCTTCTTTAGTGACTAATGTAAACATGAATCCTTTCATACACGAGTTAGATTTATGTCATTAAAAGAATTATCATATAAGAGTTCGTTAAAACAATTTTGTAAATAAAAAATCTATTGTTTTAATTTTTATATGCCTGAAGTCACATTTATTTCTTCAATTAATATGTATGAAGTGGATTCAATTTGTTTTAAGTAAGATTAAATATTTACCTTTAAGATGAAGTTTACAGAGATATATTTTTTATAAACACATGCGTTTATTATTGTTAGAAAAATGACTGCTGAAATTGTATACACTCTTGCATATCGTTTCTAGCATTTCTAAAGGACATTATCTTACATGTTACAATTTCTTAATTGATTTGGTAGAATTTGTATTAAATATTTTGTGTACATGATTATGTAATGTTGTAGCTGAAAAAACGACCAAAAACATCTCCAAGATATAATTTGAACCCTTCCATAGTTTTGCTTATAAACAATTGTAATATCAGGAACAAAAATGCAAATTATCGTGTACATAATCATCGACATATTTTGTTAGAAATGAAATATATTTTTATGTTAAAGTGTTGTCATATAAAATTCATTATTTGACAGTTTTTGAAGAAAACATGAAACGTGTCGACAACATAAAGATTTTAAATGCAAACAATCAAAAAGAAGAAAAGCGGCTAAAGTTTTGATGTATATAAGTACAAAAAATGCGAAAGTCTTTTTGAAAAACAATATCATCATGAAAACTAAAAGAACAATTCCAACAGACGCCGATCAATGTCGTGTTTCTAATGATGTTTATAATGATACTTATCTTCTATTTGTTTCGGGCTTTGTACGTGTATATCTTTTAAAATCATCAAATTCACGCAGTACAAAAAAATAGTGAACTGATTATCGATCATTAAAAATAATAATATATAATAAAATAAGTGATTTATTGTAGAATATACTTTACATTTCTCCTAACGTACACACACGCAATACAAAAACGTTTATGCCAAACATCTTTGAACATTAACCATTTAATCCTATGTAATTAATTATTAAAATTTTCTTTTTGTTTCAGACGACAAAAAAAATGGTAAGAAAATGATTATATATATATATATATAAAACAAAACAATTGTTATGACACGTTGAAAAACGCTTTGCAAGAATATGTTTAACGGATTTGATGAAGAATATATTATGGATTTATTGGTTTTGATTTATTTGTGTAAAAAATGCAATGTTTTATAAGAAAGATTATCTTTTAGATGCTGTTAACATTTTACAATAGTTACATTTTACAATATATGAAATTGTTTTCTAAAGATGTGCTGTCTTGGAGAAAATAAATGCCAAATAATACATATTTTGTTCGAAATCTTTAAACAGCTATGTGATCAAATATCATCATGCATGCTTGCAAGCTTATAATGATTTACACGAATTGGTATTTTATTATTCACATACACAAATGTCAATCAACACATTTTGACTATAGTCATTTACATGTATGTAAAAGGACTGTCATATAAAATGCTTAATTTAGCAGTACTTTTATAAATAATTTCTACCGCATTAAATCTTGCATGAAGATCAAACAAATTAGATATAGCTTAGATATACAAAAGAAAAATGAAATATGAAAGTCTTATATTTGAAAAAGAACACCATAATCGCGAAAAAGAAGAAATTCAAACGGATGCCGATATAAATTGGTGAAATGTTTATTTATAATGATAAATATATTTGATGGTTTGAGGTTTTGTTCCCGTTTATATTAGAAAGAGCTTTGTATGAAACGTAAATAGACGTATTACAAAAAAGTTTAAGGATTTTGAAAAAATAATTGATTTACCTATCTTTACAAACTATAAAAAATGTCATGCTTTATATCATAAATTGTACCGTTTTTTTGTAATTTTGATTAACATGTGACCCTCTCCTGCATTTATGTATTACTATTACAAATGAAGCTGAACGGAAACCATACTTTTTCTGTTAAGAAA
This sequence comes from Ruditapes philippinarum, assembly GCF_026571515.1. Classification (NCBI taxonomy): domain Eukaryota; kingdom Metazoa; phylum Mollusca; class Bivalvia; order Venerida; family Veneridae; genus Ruditapes; species Ruditapes philippinarum. Next base: position 21,590 of record NW_026860914.1, read on the forward strand.
GAAAAGTGATGTTATCTGAATATCAAAAACATTTTATTACAAAAGAAAAACTGGTTTCCAGAAATGCAGGTGCTACATATTTTGTTTCTAATCATAATAAAGAATAACCTCTTTGATAATTATATCTTAACTCTGTATAATAAGCGTAAAATGTATGCACTTAATTCTGCTTTAATTTATGACAAAATTCTTCGTCCGTTTCCATCCCTTCCCGAAGTGAAAGGATAAAGATTTAGCGATGTCAGTTAAGACTTTTATCTGACCGGGAAAACACCGAATATAATGATGCTTCCAAATTCTTCATAGTACAATTATCATGTTTAAATGGTGTCGTCAGCTTAAACCGGCAATCGGTGCATGGAGGGTAGCTTGCACAAACCACTTACGTCCATGAACAGACCAAATCAAACTGAACTTGCATTTATGTTTAATGTAGCCATTTTGAGTTTTTATGGATTCTATTTTGCTCTATTTCTATAAGTTTTATTTTGTTCATTATCCAAATTAAAAAGATTGACACCACACAAACCGTCAGTTTAAGATGCCATTTTCTTTTATTAATACGGATACATACCACATGAAGATGAAAGAAGAAAGTCAATACATAAAACTATTGGAATATCTGTTCGTCTATCTAACATTCCTTTAAACAATATCTCCAAACCACGTGTCATTATTGTGCATTTTATATCATTAAAATGATTATTTCAATTGATTTGTGAAGAACAAGAATACTAAGTATATTAAAACCGCTTTTAAAGTGGATAAGTCTTCACCGGGCGCATTTTACAAATTATTTCAAATATTGTTAAACCTCTAAAAATACATCATTTTGATACTCTTATAAAATATTTCTTGAAAAAAAACACCACAAAACAAATGTCCATAAGTGATTTAGTATGAACATTTTACACGAGGAACAATCATATTTTTTTCGAGTTTACTGTTTAAAGATATGTCATATCGGATATATACAATTCACACCATCAAGATTGATATATGGCTTTTTGTGTTTTTTTATTATGTATGATACTAAATACTATAAAGATAATCATTTATGGTATTACAGACCTTCCGTTATAAACTAATTCACTTTAAGTCACGTAAAAATTCGCATGACGTTAACGTACTTTGTAAAAGCCAAATGTCCTGACAGTTCTGGTATACTTGTACATATAATTACTGAAACAAGAAATATAAATTCGCTAAGAACGTGCTTTTGTCTAAAATGTATCTTCTATAAAACGGATAATTCTTTCACTTACTTAGTATTTTAAGTATACCATTTAAACAAGCGATAACGGATCACCCCCAAACGTTGTGCACCCTATATACATGCTCAGAATATAACCAAACACGTAAAATATAGATATCATCGAAATTAATTACCCAAGATGCGTTGAATTAACATATCCGGCGCTTTACGCTTGAATGTACTTTATGAAAGCTTTGTAAAAAATGCAGATAAATGAAAAAACGTCAAGGACTTAAATACTTTCAGAAAGTATCATCTAGTGTTTTCAAGCACTTTCCTGAATAATCATCCCACCATGATTTATTATGGAAGTCCATTCCAGTTGTCTGTAGTTACAAATAAAGCTAGTAGCTGGGGACTATACGCCGATTTTAACAGAATGGTATGAGAATGTCACATAGAAGTTTCCACGTATAAGCGTCTGCAGATGTTTCGAAATTCAAATTTTCATCAGTTTTATGTTTACCTTACACCGGTACTAAAGGGCGAGGGATAACCTGTCCTGCTGTTTATCATTCCACGGAACATCCAGCCAATGCATATTTCCACATTCTAAATAGTACTATTATCATGTGAAAATGTTGATAAATGATTAAGCGGGTGGGGCGGTTGGAGCTTGAACGATAGCTTTCAAATACCACTACCGTCCATGAACAGATTCAATCAAACCGAGCCAGCAAAACATACTTTTTGTTGTTTTGAGCATTATTTAAAGATTATGGTGTTTCTCCTTTCCTATCTATCTTCAACAGATAGTGTTTTTTAGGTTTGTAGGAGTTACGGGATAAAGCGGATCCTAAACAATATGGTGAAAAAATATGATAATTTTCGAGGAAATATGTTTCGCAAAAAACATGTCATCTTCACAACAACGTACAAAATACCCAAGCTTTTTCATCACTAGACATATGCATATTTAAAACTAAAACATGACAAACAAGAAAAGGTGGCGTTCAATGAACCCCTTAAAACTGCATTTAATAAATTTCATACCAAAAAATATTTATCTGTCAAATGATCAGAATATCATCTCACTTTCTAATGAAAACTATGTGATAAAAGGTGATCATATGTGTATATGTGTACAAACAAAGAACATATTTTTAAGATAATTCTTAATGTGCAGCATAATAAAAGGGTCAGCATAATTTTTATGTTTACTAAGAACTTAATATAATTTAACTTAAAAGTTGATGTGCAGTAAATAAAATAAAAAAAGTAAAATAAAGTTGATTTTGAGGCTGTGAGAAAGAGGTCAGTTATTGATGTCTGATTGTAACGCTAAAACTTCTGATTTATAAATATCAAACAACCTAAAATATAATGAATGTAAATAGAGCAGATTGGAACTTACATAAAACAAAGGCTGCAGAATGGTTTAACGTATTTTACTGCATTATTAACAGTTTGTTAACTCAAAGATATTTATATGCGACGAACATTTGTGACAGCAAACTGAAGACATGCAATCGATTTTTTAAGTTTCTTAAATATTGCAAAACTAAACTATTTATGGATTTAATTTGTCACTTACCTGATTATTAGTATACATGCATACCACAAAAATCGGTCACAAAAGCGCCGACACATGTTATAATATATGCAACAGGGACATGGTAAGAAGTATTTGTTGAGATAAAATTTCGTCGGGTCTTAATTCGTGGATTTACCTTTCCACGAAAACTACGAAAAATCGTGCCCCACGAATTTTAATGATTTCACAGTATATATAAATATATGACACAACAGTTGTATACGACAGTATAAGACTGTCTGGATATGAAACACTAGTAAAACGAAACGTGTTAACCATTTAATATCAATGATATCACATTTACAGAATACCATCGCGAAATTATAATCAAATATCATATAAAATATAATATCAAGTTATCAAAGATGCAAGTAGCATTATACGTTATTCAATTTACTGTAAGTTAATTATTGAACCCCTACCCTATTAATTCAGAACATTACAAACATTCTAACCATCAACTTTAACAAACATAATATCAAAAGATAAAATAAAAGGTTAAAATATCTAAGATAATATCTTGTGATTTAGATGTCTATATCTTATAATCAATGTTACGTAACAAGTCCAGAATAGCTTAAATAATATTTTGCAATACAGCAGTTACATTACTGTTTGTAAAACATGTATCCTGACATTACATGCTTTCCACGCTATTAACTGTTTCACTGTCCAAATCCTTTATCCAAACTATTTAATTTGAAACTAATCCGTACAAACTTAATTTATCATAGTCAACCGTTCATATGACTTTACTCAAGTTAAACATATCGGCTTCGTCAACAATTCTATACCAAGTGACCTCAAGCAAGTGAAGCCTAAAATCCGATTGACCGAGACAAATTAAAACGAAAGAGCCAATCAATAATAACTAAAGTCCGTTGAAAATATTGATAACAGTTCACCTTTACCAATCAAGTCGGGTTCAATAAATGATATATAATTTTCTACGTTTGAAGTATGAATTAGTAGATAATTATTTTCCCTTGTATATTGATAAGTCTCCGCTAGGAGGAGTATGATTTTGCACGAGATTTTAAGTTTGGCGGGTTATAGTAGTCATTCAGCGCTGAGAGAGCCTACCAGTTAACACGTTAATTAATTTTCAAATTTAATTATTTCCAGTTTTACAGTAAAAATCATTATAATATAATTTTACATTTTCAAAAAATATACTTTTTAAAAGAAAATCCTAATGCGGTATCTCACTTTTATTTTTGTCTTTTCGCCGCTTTTTTTGTCAAGTCTTGATATATAAGACAGAAGATATAATTCATAAGTCATCAGTCATAAGACCAAAGTCCTTAAACAAAATGGCACTTATTGGCTTCCAAGAATTCGTGTTTAGAGCAAAGCACAGCTAAATTGATAAATAGATCTTTTTTTCCAAAAGTAACTAAAAAGACAAAACTTACTTCAATTTATACAATTTCTGATCACCAAGTTCCTCTCAAATCCAGATGAAAGCCCTTCGTATGAAGCACATTTTATTCTTCCCACGCCTGAAATAATCAACCTTTTACAAATGGCGGCCAATTATATGGATTAATAAATTTTTCCGCTCTCAAACAGACTTCAGGTTGTCATGGTGTAACTTTTCCATCTTCTTGAAATGCTGATTTAATGATTAAAATAGCAATAATACATAGTTTTTGTTAAAAATCAATAATATCATCGCCATTTCATGTTAAATGTCGAATTTATTTTCAGCTCAAGACTTCTTGTATTTATGAGAAATTGTCTGAAACTGAGGCTATCAGTGGGGAAAACAGATTTTAATATTCAAGTTAATATCGAGAACTATTCATTTCAACTCATTTAAGGCATAAAATAAAAAACGATTTTGTGTGAACTTGTGAGAATACTATTTTTAAAGTTCACTTGATGAAATGAAATTTCATCTTACACATAAACAAACAAGTGCCATTTATATATAACATTGCCTACGTTAATTATGTGTTTTACGATCATAATGCTACCATATTATTTTACGAGGTAACAGTGAGTTGTATATGATGGCTAATTTTATATGTTCCTCTCTATCTAATTTATATGTATAACGCACAATATTTCAAAAAAAGATCACAATGTCAAACAAAGAAAACATAGAGTTTACACAAACATTCCACTAAGTGTCCTATCTTGGCTTAATGATTTAACAAAAAATTGACATCTCCACTCAACCAGTTTTAGCATCGTATTGTTCTATTTATACATTATTAATATGTTTTGTTTTTATTTTCAGGTGTGGTGCACGAATGTAAGTAAATTGAATAGTATTTGTCTTTATATAAGTTATAATATTACACCAGGTATTAATCTTTATTAATTTTACTTACTCGTATATTGTTTATGTTGTGAGACATATTGTATTTGCCTTCGCCGACTGTATGTTCGTCTGCATTAAGCTTGTCTGTCTTTCAGAGGTCGAATGCTTGTGGGATTTTAATGTAACTTCAAATTAGTTATCAGTACTATCCCTTGTTATTCATGTTGCTGGCCCGTTTCCTTGCTCCACGAAAATTGTCGTCAGAGTTATGAGTTCGGCCTTCACATGTCAAACTGCTGAAGCGATTTCAACATCTTCACATTAGTGATTAATACCTTCCTTACTTGAGCATATTGCAGCACGTTCCGCTTCACTGCACAAAATGTCTGCCAGGGCTATAAATAGATAATCATGCCCGGCTTTCACAAGTCAAATTCTGGTGGAATTTTAATCCAACGTCTCAGGAGTAACCAGTAACGTCCCAAGTTTTTCGTCCCGCTGTGACGTTTCGCATCGCTGCACGAAATGGCCACAAGAGCTTTTTATGGGAAATATTCTCCGGCTTTCACAGGTTAAACCGGTGGTGGGATTTCAAAGAGATCAGTACCTTCTTAAGTCGTGCATATCGTTGGCATGTCCCGCTTCGCAGCACAAAATGGCCGCCAGAGTTATAAAAAAGAATAACTTGTCCGACTTTCACAGGTCAAATTGCTGGTATCCGGGCACAGATTCCGTCTTTCATCGATGGGTTTGCAAATTACTAATTTAATAAATTTGTAACGCAAAAAGTAGGCCAGTAGATATCTTTATCACTTGTTGTAAATAAATTTGCAAAAATATGTTCTAACCGATTGTTGATTAAGTTTAAGCACAACGAACGAGGTAGTCTGTGTCAGAGGAGTGATTAAAGGTTATTGGCTTCAAACAACTCTCTCCTCAGCCACCGCCGTGGGTTTGCCTCAGAAACGTTCTGATTATATCAGCGAGGAAGCTTACAGAACGTTTATACTCAGGTGCCCTTATAGGACTAAATTAATGCACGTTTCTTCCACCAATACATCTGGGAAATGGCCATATGACATGCAGGTGCGACTTAAAATTAGTGTACATATAATGATGGAGAACCTTACGCTCAAGCCTTATGAATATAATAAAATAATAACTCAAGTATAATAGGTTACAGATAACATGAGATAAGTGCTTACAGAAATACCAGTATTCTCATTAAAGGAGAAATACCATTTCCAGTCATTATAAACATATTTATACACATTTTTACCACAAATAAGGATATTTTGTACACATTTAAACTATTTTTCTTGCGTTAAAAAACTTGACATGCAGGGAAACAAACTTGAAGGAGAAAACATGCAATTGTGCACTGGTACTGCACGCTGTTTTATGTGTTAATGTGTGATTCGATGTTTAATGTTAAGACAGAAAAAAATGAAAAATGGCAAACTGCAATAAGACTTTGACGGTGCCGGGTGGTCATACGTTTGAAACTCTATTATCAACTGTATTGTCTGTATTGTCTAGAAACTGTATTGTATTCTGTATAGAGTTTTGGTGTAAGCGATCTGTAAGCCATGGCAGCGATCTTTTACAGCTAAAGAAAATCAGTTCAAATAATTATTTAAGGCTAATTTAACGTTTCCTAAGCATTGTGAAAGTGTAATTTGTACGGATTATAAAGGGACTATAATCAAATAAAGGTACGAATTTTCGTCAAACATTACTAAAATTAATTGAGAATGAGTATTAACAACTCAGATAGTGCATCTATTTCGGATGACCATGATGAACAACGCGAGGCTCCAGTTGGGGTTCCAACTGTTTATTTAAAAGAGTGTATGATGTGTTTGGATGGCGCAAACCTGGCAAACCATTACAATGGTTAGAACCATCTGAGATTTACACTGAACTAATTAAAGTGTTGGAACCATGTAATATAAAAGGATTGCAAAGGGTTTGAGGTATGTGGCGGATCCACTTTGCAACCCTCAATGACAAAGTTAAAGTAATGGCCAGTGGGGTACACCTTAGGGGAAGGAAAATAAGTGTTTTGAGTACTTTCCCCACGCGCCCAGACGGAGAACGTACCGTGCGGATACGAATAAAAAACATTCCGTTGACGATAGACGACGAAGAAGTGATAAAACACAACTTGACGCTAAAAGGGATCGAAGTCATATCCATGTATCGTGAGAGACTAACCGTAAACGGGAATCTTACTATAACTGAAAACGGTGACAGGATTGTCACAGTATCTGCTCTATCCCTCACGACACCCCTTGCAAAATTCACCGATTTCGGTAAATACTCAGCGCACGTGATTCATGCCGGTCAGTCTGGAGAGTCAAGTAATCAAAAAAGGCCGCGCAAATGCAGCAAGTGTTTATTAGACGGACATACATTCTCCAGCTGCCCAAATGACTGGGTGTGTAGAACATGCAATCGGCCTGGACACAAAGCTTCGGATTGTCTTTATAATAACGACATAGACTCAGAACCCGGCGCCAATTCTGAAACTGGTTCCGAGCAATCCACTCTACATGCATCTCTGAAGCACATGTTAAAAGCTCTAGTTCCGCAGTTCAAGCGCAAGGCCCCAGACCGGGGGCAACAATATCAACATCTCCATCGGGAATAGGTCGTGGCTCTATACTACAGCAGTCTATGGGGGAAAGTATTCTTTCTTATACTACCCCAAACAAGGACAAACCTCAACTTGTTAAAGAGCCATCACCGCCAACACCCACTGATGAGTACAGGGAGTAATGTAACGTTAAATCCACCAAGAAACACTACAGAAGTAAATGTTTGTATCCTTTAATGTCACTTGGAACATTGTTTGTTTTACAAACGTGCTATGTTTTATGAAAATGAAACAGAACAACGATTATAACTGGTACATTAATTACATTACATTAGCTACATTTTGATATTGTATTTTCGAAACCTTTTGTTTCGCGATTTCGTCAAGGCTTCAAGATTTATGCGTTTATCACAAGCGTACTCATTGTACATGTCAAGTTACAAGATATATTTTACGTGTTTTAATTCAATAAGTCAATCAATTTCTCAATATGTCTATTTATAAACTTCATATTGGTTCCCTTAATGTACAGGGATTACGTGCGAAGCCCAAACGTTTACGGTTTTTAGAATGGATTAATCAACAAAAAATAGATATATCATTACTCCAAGAAACTCACTTTACAAATGATAATCTGGAAGATGTTAAAACAGATTTTAAAGATTATCACATTTACAATGCATTTGTAGAAATAACTTTTTTGAACTTATTAACAATAAGATTGAAGAAGAATCATTAGGCTTAAAAATAATAGGAGGAGACTTTAATGTTGTACTCAACGAAACAGACAGGTATACTCATAACTCGCGCACTAAAACATCTGAAAAGCTTAAAAATCTAATACATTCACATAGTCAATGCGATATCTGGAAACTTAAAAATATAAATAAAATTCAATTAACTTGGAAACGGACTAATGGCGCGGAAAAAAGTCGCATTGATTTTTGGCTTATTGAAAAAAGCATGTCACCTTTAATCGCCAGCTGCGACATAAGACCTGCACAAATAATGTATACTGACCACTAAGGTATCAGTCTTAAAGTAAATATTCCTAGTCATCGCGGTCCAGGTTATTGGAAGTTGAATAATTCTCATTTAGAAGATAATGAATATAAAAATCTTATCATAAATACCATTTGTTCTGTTCAAAATGAATTCAAATCTCATGACATTGATCATTGAACAATGTGGGAAATATTGAAATACAGCATTAAAGAAAAAAGAATTTATTTCTCAAAACGGAAAGCTAAACATAATAGAAACCGATTAACGAGTTTAGAAAAAAGACTTTCGCAGCTTTACGAAGAATTTCATTCGCATTATTCAGATACATTACTTAAACAAATAAAAGATTTAGAAATCGAAATCGAGACGATATACATGTATATAAATAAAGCAAACGGTGCAAAAATACGCTCACGTGTACAGCTCATCGATGAAGGTGAGAAAAATACGAATTATTTCCATTCGTTAGAAAAATCGAAAGAAACGAAAAAAGTTCTTAACGCGTTAAAAATTGACGGAAAACAAATAACCAACTCTTTGAAGAAGTAATGAACGAAGAGGTAAAATTTTACCAAAATCTATATACAAAAAAGGTAGACAGCGAGAATTTTAGGGATTTTTTCGATAACACTGTTTTTAAGAAAACACTAAAAGACAAAGACTCGGAAGACTTAGAATGTTTAATAAATATAAACGAATGCGAAAACGCACTCCTCAGCATGAAAACCAACAAAAGTCCAGGTAATGACGGACTTACAGTCGAATTCTATCGTACACTCTAGCATCACTTAAAATTTTTGTTAGTTAATTGTTATAACGAAATACACAAAGACAACGAACTTTCAGCTTTTCAGCAAATCGGTGTTATTTCACTATTGTACAAAAAAGGAGACCCAGAAAATATTGAAAACTGGCGTTGCTTAATAACGGCTACAAAATTTTAATTCTGGTAGCGAAAAGTACTTCCGAAAATTATGGACAGCGATCAACAAGGTTACATAAAAATTCGTTTTATTGGTAATAATATACGACAAATATCAGACGTTATTGACTATTGCGGAAAAAATAACATTGATGAAAACCTTTTGTTTTTAGATTTTAGAAGGCTTTCGATACGATCGAGTTTGACTTTCTAGTTAAAACCCTTGAAAAGTTTAACTTTAAACCAATGTTTATTCGCTGGATAACGTCCCTTTACAATAAAATTTCGTCATGTATATTAAACAATGGTTGGATATCAAAACTTTTCTCTCTAACACGTGGTCTCAGACAGGGAATCTCAATAAAAATAAACAATGAAACTTTTAACCTTAAAATGACACAACTAGCCGACGATACTACAATGTTCTTAAAAAGCACAGAAAACATACAAAAAGCATTATCAACTATTGAATTTTTTGGAAAACATTCTGGTCTACAACTAAATTTGCACAAGACAGAAGGGAATAACTTTGATAATTCAAAATTAACTAACATAAAATGGAGCGAAAAAGTGAAAGCTTTAGGCGTCTTTTTGGGCACAAATAAAAAAGAATGCGAACAATTAAACTGGGAAACGAAAATTCAAAACTGTAAAATCTTAATTAATTCATGGAAGAAAAGAAAACTTACTATTTATGGACGACTCACTGTTATAAAATCAATTTTACTTCAAAAATTTACCTACTTATTGCAATCACTGTACTTTCCAGAAGAGATACAGAAAACACTCAACTCATTATTATATACATACCTCTGGGACGATAAACGTGAACAGGTTAAAAGAAATATATTGATAAACGATCTCGAAAAAGGCGGGTTAAATTAAACATGATCGACATTGAATGTTTTGTTACTATGTTGCAAATTGAATTGGTAAAATCCCTACTTTCTAATGAATTTGCAAACTGGAAAGTCATTCCAAGTTATTTCTTAAACAAATTCGGCAAGAATTTCCTTGTTTTTTACATGAACTTAAAAATCTGTCTCAAGTTTACCAAAAGACTATTATACTTTACCTGATTTCTATAAAGAACTTATTAAAAATGGATTTTATTTGAAAATATTAATAAGAAGCAGCCAAAACACTTCTTTGATATTCGTAAAGAAATAATTTGGAGTAATGAACACATTTTATGGAATAAAAAATCTTTATATTTTCATAATTGGATAAACTCTGACATAATTTTTGTAAATGATATTATCGATGCAAATGGCGATATCAGTGAACATCTTATTCTTTCAAAACTAAAAAATAAATCAAATTGGCTATCCGAAATTTATACGCTACGTAAAGCCATACCGCAACTCTGGAAATTCATCTTAATCAATCAAAACTAGGGTTAAAACTGACCTTTCTCCTTTACTTACAAAAGAATCGAACAAAGAGATTTATAACATACTTAGAAAAATAAAGCGGAAAAACCATACATTCATCACCTATGGGAAATTTTTTTTGAACATGACATTCCGTGGAATAAAGTATACCTGAATATAAAATCAAGCATTGCCAATAGATATAAACAGTTCCGTTATAAACCCATTCATAATATAATACCGACAGGGGATAACTTATACAAATGGAAATTAAACAATAGTCCGAAATGCGTTTTATGCAATTGTACTGATAGCACAGGACATTTCTTTATTCATTGTCAATCACTTAATGCTTTCTGGAAAAGAATTATTGAAACTTTTAAGTCGCTAGGAATCTGTAAACATATTTTCAATCTCAAAAATATTGTACTAGGTTATAGTTTCGAAAATACGCAGCAATCAAATCTTTGGCAAATTAATTTGATCTTTACAATTAATGGCTTTAGTATATATATACAAAGCTTATATGATGAGTAACCAACGTGCCGATACTATTAACATTAATGGCATCTTTCTACACGAACTTAACAATATGAAACTATACCTCGTCCATAAAAAATATAATTCTCATTTTATTAAACGCTTTAAAACAAACTTTTTAATATTGTCAGATATGTTAAAAGATGAGTAAAATTACGTTATAATATTTAATTACAGCTATGTATACCTTTTTCTAAACTGTAATTCTTATATAATATCATACATGTATTTGATATGTTAAATGCACTTACTGTACAAGTATTATATGAAAATGTTCTTTGTGCAAATGTTTTTAAAGTTTTTAAATAAAAGATAAAAAAAAGAAACTGTATTGTCTAGTGACGTGACACTTTTGTCTTTTGCGTTACCTAACAGGTAGAAACGAACATTTTGAAGTCAAAATTAAACCAGAAGTATATGTTTATCATAGATTCAGGCTTGTACACTTTATATATATTAACATCTGCAGAAGACCATAAGAATTGTCAATATCAGGAGCGCATAAAACATATATTGATTTCCTTTCTAACTGCCTAACGAAAATTCAGAACTTTTAAGATATGTTTTTGTCAAGTATGTAAGTACATGTATTACTTCATATAATCAGATGTGCTTTGTTTTTATTTGTTTGGGTCGTCAGACCAAACAAATAATGGTAGCGAAATTTCAGAGTCTAATGCTGCTAATTGCAAATGCCGAAAGTAGTCCACTATTTTGAAGCGGTTACTTCCCTTTACATGTACACTAACGCCGAAAAATTCAGGGGAGATCACTGCGTAAAGATGGTCAAAGACAGGCACATTAATTTTCAAGCAAAATTATTCCCGAATGGTCGAAGATTTCTAATATTGTTTTATTGTATTTTCTGATCGAAAATAAGTAAATACAAAGCGGACATTCAATCTCTGACACAGAAGTTTACGACAAACCTAACAACAAGTAGTTCTCAAAACAGCTTAAAACTAGCGATTTAAAAGAAAGAAATATTTTTATTTTGTTACAAGTATCCAACAAATTACAACGCATTCAAAGTTTAAAAATAGCGTTGGCTTATAGAATTGTCAATAAATGCACAATCACAAATTACGCGGATGAATATGATTTTATCAATGAAAATACTATTTTTAGCGATGTCGATTACCGAATACTACACAAACCGAGTAGTGGAATATATAGATTCTACATGTCGGACTGTTTGGGCGAGAAGATTTTCGCTAAATTATTCACTTCAATTTTAAACAACAGGTTTATCCTGAACAAAATACCTCGAAATTAATAAGGATTACAAACCCGAAATGCAATGGTAGTTCTAAATTAAGAATGACCTGATGTTATTCAGACATTGTTTGTATAACTTCTCCGTGGTGCAGGGGTAACGCGCTCGCTTAGTGAGTGAGGGGTCTGGAGTTCAAATCCCAGTCGAGGAAACTTTTTTTAAATTATTTTTTAAGTGTCTTTGTTAAGGAAGTAGCCATGATATGCAAGGATAAAGTGTAGCTGTCGTAAAAAATGAACATAAATGATATTTTGATGCAACTCTAGTTATGCAGAATTCCGTATGTATCAAACTCTGGTGCCTTGCAAAATGAATTATAATACATAAAAATAAACTAATACAGAATAATACATACAGATATACAGTACGATTTAGATTGCAAAGATCAGAAAATACCACAGAACTTGCAGCCCTTTGATTCTTTAAAATATACATGCTTATAGTAAGCTCCAGGACTATTTACATCTGTGTTAAACAACAGTTAAAGTCGTTACAAGCCCTGATTTAGAATAATATGGTTTTCTTCAGGCCGTTCACATATAAATTCACCGTGGCTGAAGGGTTTTCGCGCTCGCTTAGGAAGCGAGAGGTCTGGAGTTCAAATCCCAGTAAAGGCAACTATTTTTTTTCAAATTGTTTAAGTCAAATAAACATTGGATTGAATAGTCTTATAGCAAATTTACTACAATTAAAACGCTGGAAAGCATTGGTGGCACTATACATATAATCTCATAACCTGTACCTGTCTTACATTCTGAGACCCAAACAAATTCAGCGCCTTCTGTGCTTTGATTAAGTTTACTTTTTTGTATTTTACTGTTCACTTTTCAAATACGTACGGTTCGTTAATAGGTATCAAAATTTATTTAAAAGATGATGATCATGATTTACGCGCGATCTTATTCTATCCTGCTTCTTATATGTCTAGATTAACAACCCGAATAACATGAAATCAGAAAATTTTACAGTCATTTATTTCTATACACAGATAAGAAGAAATTGTTTTTCTATTTGACAGAATTGTAAATATTTTGCAACAAAGTTAAAAACTTTAAATTGGTCTCGAAATGTTAAGCTTATGTATTTTAACGTTTCATGTACTTGTATCTAAAAAACAAATCGCAAAATACATCGTGTGACACCGTAGTGTAAAAATATGCGTTTCATTAAAATTCATATAAGACTCGACTCCTTCCCTGCCTGGTAATAGACTTGTTGAATTTTTTTCATATGTCCTGAAAGAGTTGTCTATATAATACTGACGATTTAATAATAATATTATTATTATTGTTATCATTGTTTTGTTTCAGATGGAGTGCACAAATGAATGAGTAAGTGTAGATTGTTTATCACAACTTTAAAATATTTAGCCTTGGAATAGAATAGTTATGAATCGTTTGTAAAGAAATATTCAAGTACCAGTCTAAATTACGTGTTTTGTAGAGCAAAGCGTACTTGTTTGTCTCATTTTGTAAATGAATTTAATTTATAAATTATTTATGGACAAGATGGTTCAATAGTAGCTATAATATTTTCTATATTAGTAAACCTTGAGCATCACTTTGCGAATTTACTCTTTTCACTTGATAGTAAGTCCTCCTCCGTGCCATACAATTTTCCCCAGTTAGGACAAAAAACGTTTTCTTGTTGTAAATATTGTAAATATAAATAAAAGTTTCTAAGATAAGCAAGGCGTAATGAAGGCGTTCGGGAAATCAATTATTTTATTATAACGAAACACGTTTAACTTTTAACTGTCCGAAAAGAAACATGTATAAAGAAAAAAGAAAAACAACAACAAAACTTCCCATCTGAACCCACAAAGACCATAACTTACATATTTGGAATAAAATATTTTAAATTGCACTGCTACCATTGTTGTTTAAATAATGGCCCTCGGGTCACACTTGCCCCGCCCGGGGTTATTGGTTGCCTCATATGTATATAGTAAAAACTTTTTAAAAAATCTTCTGAATAACTTAGATATGACTTTTGAAACAGTGTCTAGTGGGCGGGCAGCTACCAAGTTTGACCAACATTCTAGTCAAATACAAGGTTCAGGTCAAGACACTTCTTAGTGTATCTATAATAGTCCTATTGTATCAGTTCGTTAACAGTGTAATTAACTGCGTTTCTCTCAGGAAATACTCGTACAGTTCAATGTATGTGAATTTTAAACATATACTGCCTTTAAAAAGTAGAGTATGCATTTATCCGTATTTCACAATAAATCAGTAAATATAGTTTCTTTATAAATTTATAAAGAAGGTTGTTTTTGGTTGTATAATTTAATGTAATTTGTTATTTTATTAGATACAGCTAGATATTTGATCTAAATAGTAAATACTTGAGGGGTATCTTTGCTAAAAGAGTTAAAAGAAAAAGAGTTTAGTTAATATGATTTCTAGTCTTCTTCATAGGCTTTATCGCCATCCTGTAATAGGAACTTATTGTAAAATTACTTCATTACAAAAGAATGGTTATAACTGTATTTAAATGTATATCTGATTTCAAACAGTTAACAAGATCATCAGTTAGTCATCCACAGAAACCATCAAATGCCAAATATATATGCAATGTGGTACTGACGACATTGGTCGTAGAAATCAAACTCGAAAACAAAAGTTGATAAGGCATCAAAACAAATAGACATATTGATAGTATGTAGATTTCAAATTCATGGTATTTTTTAATTAATAAATCAAATTCAATATGTGTGAATTAGTGTTTTTTTTCTTTTATGTAGAACATAAGAATAACTTATTTAGAAAGTATGTATCTGTTTAAGTTGATGTTATGCTAATTATACTGTATTTTGTATGTTATCATCATCGCCTTTTCACTTTACACTGTATGGTATGACGGCACAGAATGTGTGTTTTTATTTCTCTCGTACACACGAGTAATTAAGTCGTGCCACGAAATGTTTAAGTTGTGCATACGAGATACAATATGTTATAGAAATTAAGCAAAAAAATGCATACAATTGTGACTCAAAAATTGTAAGTATAAATTACTGTTAATTTTGTATTATTACTAGTCGTATTATTTCTTGAAACATAATGCATATATCAGCACAGTTCAGTTCTTCTGAAATCTTTTGTTGCCTGTATCTTTATAATGTATTTATAAAATTGTGCACACGAAAACAAGCGTCTACTTGGCATGGAATTATGACTAAAGTTTTTTATCATATATAAAATGCAAATTAATATTGTCCTGAGCTTTAACCATTGAATGTTTGTGTTTGATATGACAATACTTTCTTGTACATTCTAGATTTAATCTGGGTTTGGAAAACTATATCCTTTGTTTCGTGCATGGTCCGAGTCATTAACTGATTTAATTAAATGCTGCATAAATATTTAAGAAGTTTTGACATTTAGTCTCATGATTGATATGAATTGATTTAAGAAATAATTTGACAGTGTTAATGTATTGTTTTTTATTTAACCGAATTAATTTTATTTACTATTTATATGTTTTATATCTGATAGTGTATTATCTGCATATTTTATCTGATATATCATTTTGGAATTGCTGTTCATTTGTGGTATATATCTTTGTAGGTTGTCATTTATCTATTTAGGTTATTTTTATTTACTCAAGAATATGTAACTTTTTATTCCATAAAACTAAATTGAATTTGTTAAGGAGAGTTGAAGTGTATTTTTTCTAAGTTAATAATGCAAGTCCACTTTTTAATCTTTATGACCATCATAATATAGGCACATACAGTTAAAACCTCTTTATTATAAAGGAATTTAATAAGAATATAGATATATATAGATTCAGCAATAAATAAGAGTAAATAAGATCATCAATAAGTCTGCGTAATATATGGTGCGGTACGGGGTCATTGGTTGTGTTAATCAAAACAAATGTTTATCAGACATCCAAATTATTCGACGGGTTGTCATTATGTACATTTTTAATCTGGAATATTTTTAAATTTATAAATCAAATTCGATGTGTTTTAATCTTTGTTAATTCAAACTGTTATATATAAAGGACTCTCTTGATACTTGTGTCTTTTGAAAAGTTTACATGTATATAATGTGTATTTGTTTTGGACTGATTTTGCTAAAACATTGTGTACTTAATATCTACTATAAATCAAGCCTTTTATACATTATAATTTTGTCTAATATTTCAATAAAACATATAGTTAATATATGCATGATAACTTTTGTTCACCATTTTTATTCAATGTGTACTATGGTAAAGTTATGAGTATAAATTGTATTCCAACCAAGTTTTAGTTAGTACAATCTCAATCTCATAATGATGTAAATTTATTCGGCAAATTAAATCAATATTGTTTGCAGTTTCTTTATTCCTGCTCATACAGCCTATATGTATAATAATTTATTCTTAAACTTACTTTTTAACATAGAGTTAATAACAGCAAGATTCAGTTCTTGCTAATATTGTTCTTTTTGCATGTGTGATCAAAATGTATTTATATTTATTTTTGAAAACGACACCATGCGTCTTTTCGGCATAAAATAGTGAAAACCTTTGGTTTACCATAGAATATTAATGTTCGTTATGTCTTTGCAATTTTGTTAAGATTGTACTATTTTTAATTTTGTTTTGAAAACTTATATCCTTTAATTAAGGAAAGTTGTATGCATGGTGTGCAATTAACTGATTTGACAGTTGCTTAAAAGTTTAAATAGTTACGTAGTTACATAGTCTTGACATTAAGTTTCGTGTTTTATATATATGTTTTTAAGATATAAACTTACAGAGTTTATGTATTGTATTTTGTATATTGAATTGGATTAATTCTGTAGACTGTTGTTTTTTTATATTTAATAACGTAATACATCATTTTTGAATTGCTATGTATATGTGAATTTAAAATATATCATGATATATCTTGATCAATACGTTAATATTGACTTTTAAGCTGTTGAATATAAGGTAATGTGTATAGAAAAGATACACAAACATAATTCGATTAGTCACCAGGAGGTATTATTTTAACGTGAGGAAGTAATCCAGCTAAGTTACTGTTCATCTAAAGATACCTCCTTTGTCTGAAATGATGTTGGATAGACGTCTAAGATATTTCTCTGCGAGTAAATGTATGAAAATTTACCATAGGAAGTCTACTGGGTTGGTGTGACGTGAGACCCCAAAACTACAAAACACTACATAGTCCTTATGTACTTAATGTAATAAAACACTGTGGCTTATAAAATTTGCCTTGAATCAATGACGTATATCATTATTAGTCAATTTTTTCAATAATTATCTGTCAAAATGATAACGTTAACATTTGGTTTTATACATAATGTGCAAAACAGTCACGCTAACACATTACGAGTTTACATGTTGAAAATTTCATTTTTTAAAAAATTCGAAAGGAATTGACGACCTACCAGTTACAAAATTATAATGAATAAATTTGGGAATATCCAGCATGTATTTTAGAATTAAAGGTAAATGTCACAGAAATGTAACTCTGATTTTTCAAACAGTTACCATTCAATCTATCTGCAAGTCATGTCAAAGCAATTTAAAATTGTGTTGTAAATTAAAAGCATATCTTGTTTCTAATATGTAGTCTTATGGTGAACTGATGATATATGATTTTTGAACTGAATGATAAAAGATTTTGTTATTTGGAAATTGAAGAGGTGTCTTTTGGAAAAGAGGGAAAATGTTTATGTACAAAACAAATTTGAACATGATTTAAATTTTGCTGCAACATTTGTATTTTTAAGAAATGACATGGTATACTTTTTAAATATTGTATACTTTATTAAATTGGTAGTTAACAGAAAATATGTATTATGTAATTAGGCTAAATATCTTCACACTATAAATTTATTAATATGTATATTAATTAAAAGTTATGTGTCATTTTGTAATTGGTGAAATGCACTAAATAATTGATGATAATGCTAAGGCAGAAAAATGAAAGATATCGGATTTAGTATACATTCATGAGTAAAAAAGTGCTCAATATGCTCAGTGGTAGCATTACTTGTATCTTCTCTTAAATATCTTATAATTATCCTACAAATAACAAATAATCGATATGGTGTATGTTAAACTAAATACAAGCATTTGAAGACAAAGCATATAATCTTATAAAGCGTTTTTTTTTCGGACAATATTTTATTTTTGAAATGCATTTTTTAAATCAATCAGGATGTAATTGTTTCTAAAATTAACATTTTGTTTGCCATAATAACATTATTTTTACATTTTTATTTTTAATTTGTATGATTTAATGATAAAAAGAGCTGACATTTTTGTTTAGGTTTTATATTCATCAAATTAATAAATGGCATAGATGCAATTCAAATATAAGATGCTTAATAAACTATGTTTACCGTAATATTTGTATCAGCAAATCGTTTTAAATTGGGTGTAAAAAGGGATGTGTTTTTGAAATACCAGACAATTGTCAAACATGATATATGAAAATATTCCCTTTTTTTGTATAATGTAATTTACGAGCGTGTAATAATTATCAGACTTTAAAATCATTATTTTACTGAAATTGATATGCTCATATATGCTAAGTTCCCTGCCGGTTTAACCGGAGAGGATTTTAGGTTTATCCTTCATCCGTCCACATAAAACTGGATCCCGTTATAACATAAGAAAGTACTGAAAATAACATTATTTAACTGAAGATTATTCACGTATTTGTTTTTCTTCCTATATTGCAAAATTTGGTTGCTATGGCAACAAATAACATTTAAAAATATGGCAAAATAACAATATTTGTGGAAACTCAAAAGGTACTAAAAATAATTTTCTGCAATCTCATTAAAATCAGATCATCGTTTTCGCTGCGTTACTCTTCGCTACCTACGAGCGTAGGGTAGTAAAGCGACAGTTAGGATATGATTTTAATGAGATTGAATTTTCTGAAACATAAAAATTGAATAGATGGCAGAATGACATTACGCACATCGTTTTAAGCTCGATGATAGGGAAAGCTGTCTTACTAACCCCGCGTGTCCGAGCTTGTCAGGTTTTGACGCAGTAAAATCTTTTTCACTTCAACATATTTATTTCTTTAGGAATTACTTCAAACATCAAATATATGATTCTAATCACCAACCACATCATATATGATAAAGGTCACAACTCCAGTGATATCAGAATTATCACCCTTGAACTTAGAATTTTCATTTTTCTTTTTTTATATATCAACTTCTTTATTTTGTAGTGAGTGTATCTACTTCTTAATTCAATAGTATGTGTCCTTTTATCATCATATGTGGCAAGACACATATTTCTATTACCTATATTATCAGAATTATCATCCATGAAATGTCATGTTAGAAATGGTATTAACTTAAGACACAAGATGATTGTTCTATGCCATTACTCACATCACGTACGACAATGTTCATAAGTCAAGCATCTATATTTCAAGATATTTCAAGTATTATCTCCTCTTTAGTTTAAGAATTTTGCATTAAAAAATGGTATTTGGTTTATTCTGGTCGCAACAAGGGATGTTAAAAGTTTTGCCCACTGTCTGTTAGTCCGTCTGTCCCTCTGAGATCATTTCTAAAAGAACTTGGAACTTTTCCAACAAATTTTGTTGAAAATAGGTAGAAGTTGAAACATTAGCTAAACATATTCATCCTGAGAAAAATGGATCTTTAAACATAATTTCCCTATTAGACAGGGAAAATTAACACATAATTATGATTCAGACAAAATAAAAACACAAAAGATTTAAGTTCATTCATGTCTTCAACAATGGCATTATTAAATAGCTATGGCCGCTCAGAATGTTGCTGGCATAATTATTGTGGGGTTCTAGCAGATGAGGACATTTTCTTTTATTGTTTGCAATAGTTTGATAATTTCTTGTTCATTTTCCTTTCAATTTAAATTTTTCACTTCCTGCTAATAATATAATTCCTTCATTATTAATAAATTATAGCTATTACTAGATAGAATGTTGTTTGTTGTCAATTTATTTTTATTATTCAGCTACAAGTGAATTAAATATGACTTTTCCTGCTCAGATATGAGCTTTTGTGATCCTTGATGTCTGTTGTCTGAAGTATACTTAGCTTCGTGACTTATAATTTCTTTTATAAATTGTATCTATCATATCATTTAGTATATTTAGACTCAGGACTTATCCGTAATCGGCTCTTTATTAAAGGGATATTATTCTTATCTTGTGCACAAGTAGAAGTAACAGCTTGCATTGACATTCAAATAGGATAATAAATCAATCAGAAATTGAAGTGTCAAAAGCACAAGTACTAGTATTCAGTTTGTAGCTTCAACCACCCTATGTAATTTGCAAATTCTTATCAGTTTAGTGAAAAAGGTCCCGATGTTTGACGGGTGCCTTACCATTTTTAAATGTAGTATTGCCTAATGACAAAATTACATCCTTACGGCTTAAGAATTTCTCACTCATGACACCGATGCTGCTAAAAGACGTTCATGTATATAGGTTAACTTCATTATTATATCATAGCTATATGTTTATATGTATTACATACTGGACAAAACTTATTAATATGCCAGCTAACAGGTACTATATCAAGCTTCGAAGTCTTCCGAATCCGGTCCCACAACATAAGTTATGAGTACTCATGTAAAATAGTTGCTGTTTCAATATGGATTTGGGTTTGTATGGATTTAGACGCCAATATATTAATGAACCGGTTTACGTCTACACTGAAATTGGGCTCAACAGTCAATACTAGCAGACATGAACTTACCTCAATGCCATCAATGCAATGTATTAACTGTACAAAAGTGCTTTAAATCTTGAAAGATATGTGTCTATACCGCTTATAAAAACCCAAACACACCGTCTATACCGCTTATACCAACCAAAACACACTGTCTAACTTTCGATGTTCTAGCCACCCTCTTATGATCATAAGAAAATAAATCGGGATTTTAGATTCTGCAAGATTTGCATTAAACTGCACTGAACTGCATTTTTATAACTACTCTCCGCACAAAAAAAATCAACATATCTGCATGGAAGGAAAATATGCAGTTTGCATTGTGACCTAACGGTTACTTTGTTTTACTTGACACCCGTATTATCACATCTGTTAATATGTAGCGAGTAGGGCAGTTTTACTCAAGTGTTTTTATCGTCGGACAGTACATGTATTAATCATTTAGTTGCTCGAGTCTGAGTTGAAATCTTATCTTTTGATGTCATTTTATTTCAAAATTGCAAAAACTACAATGTGTGGACTAGTAGCTTTTATATGTCAAATGTATTTTTTGTTTTGGGTTTTACGTCACATCGACACAGTATAGGTCATATCGCGACGTTCCAGCTTTACTGAAGACCTCAGGTGCCCTTCCGTGCATTATTTTAGGCACGAACGGGCACCTGAGTAGAACCACCGACGTTCCGTAAGCTAGCTGGATAGCTTCCTCACATGAAAGAATCCAAAGTCCCTGTCGGGATTCGAACCCACAGCGGTGAGGGGCAAGTGGTTTGAACCTTAACCACTCGGCCACGGACGCCCCGTCAAATGTATAATAAACCGAGAGGGACATTATAATACTGAATGGACATCGAAAGTTAAAAATGAACATTTATTTACAACAATTATCTCGGACATTTGAAATGACAGTGTTAATGTTTATATCTCAATATGTCACTATCATTTTACACTTAATTATTGCCTTGAATAGAATCATGTTCTTTACCATTTAACCACTAAATCTATCTGTTTATATCACATGATATGTATCACTTAATAAACTGGCATTATTTGGTTGTCCGAATTCTCTAGAAGTCTCGTTATCATCAACCTTTAACTCATCCGGTGTAGAATATAGAGAATCATTGCTACTAAGCACACTTTCGTCATCACTTATATTCTCAATTATATGTCCATTATCACCCACCGTACTTTCAAGAAATAGCACTTTTGGGAATTTCTACACTTTGACCATCTATAGCTTGTTGCTTGTACACTTTACAAGTTAGTGTATCTACTTTCATCTTTTTACCTTTGCTCTAATTGATAATGTTTTTCTATTATTTCTCTCCTTTGTTTCAATTTTTCATACCTTTCCTTTCTTATCATTTCCAATTGTTTTGTAAGTCTTTTATTTCCTTTTAACGTTTTTTTCTTCTGTTTCCTCTTTTTCATATGCTTCTAACGTAATTCTTTCTCCTGCAGCTTCTTTCATCCTTTTTCTTTCTTTCAATCTCAATTCTTTTTCTGATATATACTCCGCCATTTAATATCTATGAATAAGAAGAATATTGTTTTGTACACTTTTAGCACAATATATTCCACAGTTTTCACTCCCTGATAACTCAACTACATAAGATCTCCACGGGATATTCCGCAATGTTCAAATTTTATTCACTATTTTTACTTCACTATATATTTACATCAAAATTATTCACAAAACAAGTCACGATTTCTCTAAATGTACTCCATATGTCTTGCTTTTCAACAAATTACGATGTCTTTAAATATACATGTAATTCTATTTGTTTTTCACTATACTCGTATTTATTATTCTGCACTTTCATATTCTATTCTTTTTACACAAACTATCGTTTCAAAACAATTCCAAGTAAATAATTTCAGCTGTTGTATTTTACATCTAAACATATTCATTTATCATTTCAAGTGCATTCACTTCAATATGATTAAATTCACATATTTTATTATCTTATCGTATTGCATGTTTTTGATACATTAATTCATTTTTCGTTCATATAAATTCAGTTCATTCCGTTACATATGTTTCAATTTAAGTCATTCATTTTAAATTCATATATTTTTAAAATATTCATCACATTTGTTTCAATTTAAATTCATAAGTTCAGTGATTCCACATTCACGGTTATGACTCCATACATTTATTTACCAGGCTAACAATTATTATTTTCTCAACTGTTCAACAAAATACGTAGTGTTCACAATTATATAAAGGCATGGGACAGAGCTAATTGATCTACGACGAATCGAGAAAAGACGCAACATTTATGTTTGTAAGAATGTTTCAATGCTATTGCAAAATATTAAAAAAGAACATCACATACATCAGATGAAATGATTACATGGTCATTTAATTTTTGCACGAACAGACATTTTTTTTATTTGCACACAGATATAAAGTATACACTGATATCAAAGCAGTATCCGTCGGCCAGTAGTATCTGACAATCCGGTTATTTTCATTGACTGAAACTTTTCAAAATTGAAGATTGTTTTTCCAGAACGATATCATTCTAGGAAACGTTCGACAGAATTTCTACAGTCTAAAATAAACATTAGATATAATCGTCCTCACCATCACCTTTTACAAGCAGGATTTCACGCGCTACTGTTGCGCATTCGCAAAGGATAACTCCGTTAGACAAATTCCCCCCTCCCCCTTTGCCGGAGAATACACACGACTTTTCAAAAATCGCCAAAAATCATTCAAAATTCATAAAAGTCAATAAATATCAGCTGGAAATATGTGTTGTTGTCATTTTTAATCAACAGATCTTGAAATGAAAGCGAAAATGACAGAAAATGGGAAACCCGCGGCACATTTGTTTCTAACCAAGGGAGGCAACACTGAGTATTATAGTCTTTACTCTAACAGTAGGTTGTTTCCCGTATAGAAGGCTATTGATACTCTGAGGCACCTAATGGGGTGTTTATCTACAGTAGTACAATATTCGTACTACTGTTCTTTCATGTAATATATGACAACTGTCTTTATATGATATGCGATCTGAAGTCAACCTTTCACCGTTTAAGTTTATGATGCACTGATCATTGTTTAAACTTCTTTACATATGTCAAAATAATGTGCACTAGCTGAAGATATTAAATGGTGCGAAATACACCGGTAAATGCTTCTTGGGGCATCACAGAACGAAACATTTTTTCAGGGGAGTATGCCCACTTATCCCCCTCACGCCCTAGGACAAACCCAATTGGTCGTATGTATCACAATATCGTGACGACGTGCCTGTGTCCAAGATGAAATTAGTATTTGTTTTGCAATTTTGCTCGAACAATATTCACTCCAGTCCAATTACTGATAAATACTTTTATTTTATCCATGAATCAGATATATTGACAAACATTTTTAGTTAAAATAATATCTGTCAACACTGACATAGAAATCGACATTTATTCATTCTATTTCATCATTTAGTTTACAGACATTAAATGTATATTAGTTATGTTGCACGTACGTGTGCTTTCTATGAAATAATAAAGCGTATTTTAAAGATTCCTACTATTTTATACAGTAAGCGCATTTTAAATAAATGATTATGATTTAACTACAAAATATGTTTACTTCAAATAAGTTGTTGGCACTCTTTCTTACATACTATCTCATATATTTCAATATCAAAGAACATTTAATTTCTGATGAGAACACATGTTAACATGTTCATTAGGGTACATTCTGTATCAAAATTATGTGCTTCGGAACTACATGTATTAAAAAAGGGTTTCCCGGTTTAAACAGGTATTAATTACTTTATGTTATATTTTTGCAAATATTTTTAGATGAAGTTGTAGGGCAGTTAACATCTTTTCCTTCGATATGTAAAATGTGTCCCTTTCTTTCAGTTTAAAATAACATGTACCGATATACCAATAATAATTATAATGGCAAAATTTAGCATTTTTTGCCTTATGTAGATTTAATAACCAGACGAAAATTATAAAAAGCCGTAATAGAATGGTGATTTAATTATATTTATTTGTTCAAGTGAAAAAAAAAACAGTGAATATCTTATTTATTTTCTATAATTATTTATTGTCGGTTTCGTGAATGGCTCGCTTTCAAGATTGTTCGGAACTTGTCAATGCGTCGGAACCAGTCTTCGGTAAAAACTCTGCAGATGTCATATTAAATCTCATCATGACTTCTGAATATTTACTCTTAAAACCTTAAATAAAATACCACTATTTGCCTTAAGAGGTCTTCAATTTTTTTTATAATAAAACAGATATTGATACTGATTTATAAACCCGCAAAATCAACGCTTAAAGATATATGTCGGAAACTGCTTTTGTAGCGGATCAATTACGCCTTATTTACACATCCAGTTTAAGCCCCATTTATGATGCGCATGTCTAAACCAGGAATCCAGTTTTTATTTACAATTACTATGCATGACCTGTATTTGTCTTATCAAAAGTTTATTTAAATCAGAGACGTTAATTTGAATTTTTGTTTAAATAACTTAAATATTTTTTGTAGGGAACTGCTTCGATACAGTAGCTGGACTCAAATACCGTCTGTAACTCAGTTAAATAGTTTCAGAAATACAAGTTATATAAGTCTGTAATGACAAATAACCAATAATCTTAATTAAGAATATTGTATTGTTTTTAAACAGCAAAAGTATGCACCCATAAGTTTAATGCCTTCAATAATTTTAACACGTTTGACTCAAATCCTCTCATTAAATTCACTCACCACACCTTCAGTGACAAAATATTAAAAACAATCACACTTACACAATTACAAAATATAACACATTTTTCAATATTTATATATTCAACAAAAGTACATGTCACTGTGGAATCTCTCTTTGATGTATCCTATTTGATGTATCCTGGTTGATATATCCTCGTAATTGTATCCTAGTTGATGTCCCCTGGTTGATCTCTTCGGCTGATGCATCCTTATTGATTTATCCTACATGATGTATCTTAGTTGATGTATCCTAGTTGATGTATTCTGATTAATGTATCCTGATTGACGTATCCTAATTGGTGTATACTCTTAAATGAATCCTGCTTGAGGTATTCTGGTTGATATATCCTCGTAAATGTATCCTGGTTGATGTATCCTGGTTGATGTATCCTTGTTGACCTTTTCATTTGATGCATCCTTATTGATTTATCCTACATGATGTATCTTAGTTGATGTACCCTAGTTAATGTATACTGAATCATATATCCTGATTGATGTAACCTGATTGATGTACCATAGTTGATGTGTTCTGATAAATGTATCCTAATTGATGAATCCTGGTTACTGTATCCTCGTTATTGTATCCTCGTTTAAATATCCTGGTTGATGTACCCTACTTGATGTATTTTGGTTGATTTATCCAAGTTGATGTATCAGATTGATGTAACATGTTTGACCTATTCGGTTGATGTATCCAGAATGTATTCTATTTGATGCACCATAGTTGATGTATCCTGGTTGATGCATTTTGGTAAATGTATTCTGATTTATGTATCCTGATTGATGTATCCTGATTGATGTAGGTTGACTGATGTATCCTGATTGATTAATCCTGATTGATGAATCATGTTTATGTATCCTGGTTGCTGTGTCCTGGTCGATGTATCTTGATTGATGTATATCTTGATTCATGTATCTTGATTGATGAATCCTGATTGATGACTCATAGTGATGTATTAATTGATAAAATCCTGATTGCCATTTCTTGGTTGATGTATCAAATTGATGAATCCTGATTGATGAAACATGATGATGTATCCTGGTTAATGTATCGTGGTTGATGTATCCTGATTGTTATTTCTTGGTTGAAGTATCCATTTGATGAATCCTGATTGATGAATCATGGTGATGTATCCTTGTTAATGTATCGCGGTTGATGAATCCTGATTGATGAATCATGTTGATGTATCCTGGTTAATGTTTCCTGGTTAATGTATCGTGGTTGATGTATCCCGATTGATGTCTCCTGATTGATGTATCCTGGCTGTTGTG
Source organism: Ruditapes philippinarum (assembly GCF_026571515.1). Classification (NCBI taxonomy): domain Eukaryota; kingdom Metazoa; phylum Mollusca; class Bivalvia; order Venerida; family Veneridae; genus Ruditapes; species Ruditapes philippinarum. The sequence goes on from NW_026860914.1 coordinate 49,069, forward strand.
ATGTATCCTGGTTGATATATCCTCGTTAAGTATTCTCATTGATGTATCCTCGTTGCACCGTGCTTTAATTCTTATACAAATCCAAAAAACTTACCATGGAACTATATTCCATGGAGACAAATCTCCTATAATAGCTATTAAATTAACTTTGTTTTATTCCAAATAAACCCTCTAAATACGATAGACGCCATATGTTACCGGCTTCTTAGTTTCTTTATTTGGGATTCGAATGATGACAAAACTGTTTTTAAAGTAAAAAAAATTGGGTTTAGTCAATGGTGGTCATCAAATTAAGTGAACCCACATATATAGATCATATAAACAAATGACAATGTACACAATTTAATAAATGTAAATATCATTTGACAGATGACAGCTTCAAAAATGTAAACAACGAAACAATGTACACGAAGGTTTAGTGGCGCGTAACTGACCGCTTACAACAAATGTACAATACACAAAATTGTTTTCATTATCATTCTTACATGAGATAAAATTCCAGCTTATGATTTTCAGTATATTATAAAATATGAATAGAAATAACAAACATATTTACCTAAATTGATAATAAATATATCTAAATATATTTGGACTTTTATTAAGCGTTATAAAAAGCATGTAATGTTTGAAAATGTTGACTTAAAAGTAGAGCGAGGAATATCAGGTGTATAAATAGAGCAAAGATTTGTTCGAAGGTAGCTTATATATTGGAAGTATTGAGGATATAGTACGGAATACCGAAATAATGGTCTGGCCATACTTTACTTAAAAAAATAGGAAAAAAAAACAACCGAATATAATAAGAATTATTACACCCTACAACATGAAAAATAACATGTTAACATTATTTAACGGCAAATTATGCCTCACAAATAAATGAATTTTACATTAGGCTATGTAGAAAGTCCAATAAAAAATTAATTAATATTTTAAAAATATATTTTGAGCATGTGCTACTTATCACGTGATGAAAATACCGTTGAATGTGAAATAGATGGTGATAAAGGTAGCAAAATGTAAATGAAAATGTATTCTGACTTCCATACAAAATACTTATTCACCGTAACTGTACTTATTACTAAAGGCACAAAAGACGCAACAGATGACTCAGGTATATGACCAATGAGTAACTTTTATAAAAGGAAAAAAAAAATAGAAAAAATAAAATGACGACAGTTTTGAGGAATCATAGAGGTTATATAATATGTCTCATTCTTGTATCATTTACTATGATTATAAAGCTGCTATTATTGACTTGTAGTTTATGATTTACATTACATATCATTGTTAATTGTGAATTATTTCAAGAGGGATACACCTATTAATATACATTCAAAAGTTATATATAAATATTTCTATTACACTCACATCAACAACTGCCTTTACACTTTTAAAACATCTATTATTTAAAACTGCTACGTTTACATCTTTTTCTACTTACATTTACTTCTATTAAAAAAGTAATACATGTTTGGTAAGAGACGAACATTAAAAGTAATAGAAAAAGATTTAAGTCTGAAGTAGTAAGAGAAATAAATAGTCAGTAGAACCTGAATACTATGATCTCTTTTTGTGGTTATGTAATAAAGTGGGCTGAAAGGTCGGATCATATAAATTTTGAATTGTGTTTAAAAGTTAATATGACAGCAAAAGGTACCAAGGGAGCTTGTTGTTAACTGTAAAATGTTTGTTTTAAATTAAAATGAGATAAACTTTGGGCATTTAGAAAAAATCCGCTTTTTTTGTATATTAATAGAATAAGAGAAGATTATGATACATTTATTGTTTTCAGATATTTTTACATTATACATGTAATCCATAAATATTTTTCTCACCGATTTTAAAACCGTCTTCAGTGGTCTGCAGTGACGTTTTGTTATATTTTCAATTCATATTTTATATGATGATGTCTTAATATCACTAATAGGACGATTTAGGTGTACCAGATGTGCAGCCAGTGTTCTTTATTATACTTTATAAGTTCACTTAAAAAAGTCTATATACTAAATTAACCTTCATAAGTGTTGTATTTGTATAACACATTTAACCAATAAACGCTCATAAATCGGGTTTACTTTGCATTGTAGTTTTGTATTCAACTGTTCAACACAGAATGAAAACCGAAAATAACTTCTAAATATCGTATTACTACAAACAAGTTACGGATGAATTCATAGGCAGACGAACTAGAACATGGTTTATATTACATTTCACTTAAAGGTATAGATAATGTATTTTCTTTTTAATAATTTTACCAGCTAAAAGTCGGCAAGGGGATTCAGGAGTGAATCGTATATATTTGAAGTTATCTGAAGTTTATATAGATCTAGTTTTAGCATACCTTGGGCTTTATATAATATAAATATATATTTGTATTGTGCTATCGTTCAAGAAATTATACCCATTATTATATTATGATTTATTAAACGTTTAAAAATGTAAGTATATATATATATAATTCTTTTAAGATTAAATAAAAGCTATCTTATCATATTATAGATTTTAGTATATCATGTATTATTGTCATTAATCACTAGTTATATTCTGACTTTATTCGAAGAAGTGGAGGTATATTGCTTTTACATGTCGTCACTGATAAGTCGATTGGTCCATAAACTAGAAAAACTAAATATATATGGTCCTAAATTTTCATGTTGCAAGTAAATGACTCTTAAATATATTTTTTTTCAAAGTCTATGACAAATGCATGGACGACACAAACACACCTACGCTCGCACGCCCACACACACAAAGACAGATATACATACTTACACGTGTCCGTTTACCTTTTAGTGTGACCATTCCCACTGAGCAACGAACCCAAGTCTTTAGCCCGGCACATTGTCAGATGGTGTTAAACATTTGTGCCGAGTACTAAATGTTGAATTCAAAGCTGACGTTTTTTTCCCATAGATATCAAAAATAAATGTAGTATAAATAGTGTACACGTTGCAGTGAATGCGCAAGACATTTGAAGATTTTTAATTTGCCGGTAGACAACTCTCATCTACCCGCATCTCGGTATACAATCCTCTTCGACTACGATTGGAGACCCGCTGCTGATCTCATGACTTAAGTCGAGGGGGTTGGCCCTACAAATTAGGAAAGTGTGCCAGGCTGCGTGAGCCACTATCACAAATAATGGCACCAACAGACCTTTTCAGAGCCACCTACTCTTTGTAATATCTCAGTTAACTGTATACTTAGGTTCTCATTGACCACCGTGTAATGACCTAATTTTGCCTCAAAATTGATATCATTGGGTGAATGTAAGAATGGCATGGACGTAAATTATCACCGTGGTCAGTATCGAAAGCGACATATGCTTTCCGTGCATTAACTGGCGAATGATCTCTTACTACAAATATGGGACACAGTTATCGCTATCAAAGCGTTTGACCCACTGATAGAGACACGGTTATTTGAATTTATCTCATTAGAAAGTTTCTGTTAGTTTAAAAGATATTTTTTTGTTACTGAAAACCCCCCCAAAAGGAATCGTTTCAGTTAAATGAGAGATAGTGAGATGAAAATGAGGACAATTTGTCTTGATATATATAAATGCCAGCGTCGTGCAGTGGTGTAACATGCAGTCACGTTACAGGAAGTAAGTCGCCCGGTGGCGTTAGAAGATGTTTTCAAGTTTTCGATTTGTTCAGACATTATTCTGATTCAGAAGTAAATAAGAGCATCTGAAGCAGTTTATGGATGATCATAAAAATACAAACAACACATTCAAGACCTTCAGACTAATTTAAAAAAGATACTCGGCCGAGGTCAAACTTGTTTTTAACTTGCACAGGATAAGCTACTACTAACCATGCTAACCGCAAACAGAACATTTTATTCGTCCTCAATAGTTTTATGTTAGTTCACTTTTACCCGCAATGTTTTTCCCCATTAATTGTCATCTTTAATTTAAACAATATTACTTACATTATTTGATTTTAATCAAAATGGAATTTGATTTGAATAGAAATTTATAATAAAACAAAGATTTAGTAGATACTGTACACTAACACGGAGAATTTTGCAACTGTAAATTAGTCGAAAGTTCGTTTCAATCGTCTTATGCCCAGTTCGAGAAGAGAATATAATGACTAGAACAGCTTAGAAAGAAGAGAATCCTAATCGAACGCAAAAGTTTCAAAAAGGCATTTGTCATATTTTATTTAATATTTTTCTTGAAAAGCTGTTAGAAACATCTAGAAAAAAAGTGTTGTGCTTTTATATTTGAGGCACGACGCGAGAAAACCGGTCTTAATGACATTTTTTTTTCGAAATTTGGTTTTTTACTTATTATTGTAGAGAATTTCTTTTTGAATATGACGGTGAAAACCGTTTTCAAATCGAAGGGTTAGTTATTGAGATATACCAATTTAAAGAACGTTATATATTTGATCATTTTGTTAACAAATGACGTCGAAAAATTGAATTGACGTTTAACGTTAATTGGAAAATTAAAACGGCAATTATATCTAAATCTTAACTTCACTCAATTAGTGTGTTTAAGCTATAAAAAGGTAATTAATTAGGTTATGTAAACTATAGACTTCCCGCTTTTTGCGAATTTAAGCTTTGCTTAGCAACGTTATAACAACACCCATTGGCGAGTCATACATGGCGCAAATAATTGTTGTTTTTTTTCAATCATTACGAAACTATATACCATTAATTTGGACAAAATTATTCATCATCTTTACACTATATACTGCTTGAAAAGCAAATATTGCAGACTACGATCAGAAGGCACAGGTGTGTTGGTGGGTTTTAGTACGCCCGGGTCGCATAGATTGAAATCAGACAAATTTTTAAGTATATACCAACAGAAAATAAATTAGCAACAGTATATAAGTCTACGTTTAACGCGTTAATGCTTATAAAAAAACATAGACAGTTAAATAAAAAGTTCTATTTTTCTTTAAGACAGAAACAATGGCTGTATTTTTTAACAACAAACAACAGTTCTGGATACTTCAAATCAGCACTTAGCTGGTATAACAGTGCACCTTAATGACTGATAACATGATTAACTGTCTTGACTGCCGAACACACGCACACTTCGCGACACTGGTGACATTCCCACGGGCGTAATAACGCTTGGACGAACACATGAACTGAACCGGAATCCGTGTTTTTTCAAGACTTGAATCTAATATTCCTCGCATTCAGGTGTTATTTTGGCCATAACCACACCCGGTGTATTCGACTGGAACCGGAAGTGCAGGAATTTCTATCAATAGAAAAAAATGATAAATATCCGTAATGAAAAATGCCGCAAACTGATTTCCTAATATGCTTTAATGAATAAAAAAAAAACATTATTCAGAGCACATTTACAACTCGTTGAGTTAAAAGAACGGAAGAGCTTGGACAATTTTTAGAGCATGACAGTAAACTTGGTCACATGACTGAATTTATAAACTGTAAATGTAAGTGTGTAAATTTGTGTTTTTGTAAATTAAGACCATTCGTACATATAAACCTAATTAAACCAGAAAAAATGTTACAGAATTTATCTCACATTAAAATGTATTAGCTGGATATATGTTGCTAATTCCCTCTGCATAATATTTTGTTCCGGAACATTTTATGCTGATCACGAACAATATACATGTGGAGACATTCTATGTAACAACAATTTCTATTAATATGTGATAACAGAACCATTTCCTTATGTTTTTTCTTAATTTTATAAAGTATTTTAACAGATATAGCTTATTACTCTTTAAGGACCATTTATACAGTATCTACATTTTCTTCATGATATAAAGTTAAAGTAAATCAAAGAAGAAAATAAAGCTACTTGTAAACGATTAAAAAAAATAACCCTTAAATTTTCATGTTTAAGATATTTTCTGAGTCTTGAGTTCTGAGTTTCAACATTTTCATTTAAATATGATAAACATAGGTTACCTTATACCAATAATTGGTTTGAAAAATCCCTCTAGAACGGGTTTCCATTGTCGCCATGGCAACTTGGGGTAACTAACATACAGGCTGTTGGTTGTAGATGTAACTCTGTAACATGGGCCAGCTGTTGAAGTGTTTCTAAATCATGCCACCGGACACCGGAATTTAATCTTAAGATGTGCAAGTCCCGCACAATCTAAACACCGCGTATGTCCTTAAAAGAAAATTTAAATCATGTTGTAAAATTGAAAAGCCTAAACTACATGCTGCGATTTGAAGTGCTTTTTTAACAATACTACAGTGTTCATGATACATATCTCTTGTCTTTGGGAAAACAGATAAGAGTGTCAAAATTAGTTCAGATTGCCTAATAAATAGAAGTAAGTAAAATCTAGTAATGAAGATTTCTTGAATCAGTACCTGGTACTTGCATACGGTACTCGAACTTTTCCTTATGCCCTGTCTTATCGCCCCGCATAAAATAATAAATAACGTAACCACCAGTGTAACTGTTTATTTTGCCCTAAAATATAACGCATGATTGTTAAAATATAGTCCAATAAGTAATTCATTACACAATCAATACTCAAATAAAGTCTTTAACTTTATAGAAAATGGTAAGACCAAGTTAAAAGACTGATATTTTAACTGTGTACAGACTTGGTAAAATGATAGTAAAATCCCTAAAATGTTAAAGCACTGGTTTTTATTTGCTTTCAAACCAAGCATACTGGTGGACCAGTACTGGTATTTGTACCGATACTATATGAGTTGACAAGTAGTGGTTGTAGTATTTTAGTAGTATATCCCTAGTACTGATGTATATCTGATTGTGTGAGATGGTAGTTTAGAGTATATATTAAACATACTGTCCCTTATATCATTGTAAATATTTTGCTACAAAATAAAAATACCAGGATAAACGTAAGATGGACATACTTTTCCTCCGAGTCACGTGTGACAACACTACGCCTTATGCACTCATTTATCGATCATGTTCCAATAAAATTACAAAAAAGGATATCCTAAGTAAAACATTTTGAAGTTTCATGGTCATAGGAATCATGATTTCGTCCGAATAGAAATCACATGCGTTCTTTTCAATTCTTTAGTGTATTTAATCTTGGAAAAAATTCTAGCATGGCAGATATTTGTTTGAATTATTTATAAGTGTATAGTTACATTATTGTTATTTTCCTATTATTACTTTTTGTGCGAGATGTACGTGGTCCCGCAGTGTCGTCGTTGCTAGTGTCACATTTTTCCACGTCTGAATGATCATAGTCAGTATCTCTCGAAAAATCTGTTTTGTGAGTTGATAGGTGTTTTCCCAAAATAATCCGAGTAGAGGGATTTCAGATCCCATAAATGACAAAAAAATGAATACAAAAAATTTGGTATCAGCCAGGATACGAACTCCACCTGTTTGAATGTGAGGCCACTGCATTATCCACTGAGCTATTCTCTGAGCAATACTTAAGCGTGCTAATTAATCAATAAAACACAATATTTAAATCTAAAAATCTTTTTTTATTCCATGATAACGTAGCATATTTTGGACATATATTATTTTATTGCTTACATATTCTAAATGAATTATAGAAAAATATTCTTAATGAATTATGATAAAGAGTATTAATTTAACTTGCGACTGATATGATTATTCTTACATCAACATAAATTTAGATCTGCCTGCAATTGGTAAACTCCTACAATAGACCTAGATCTAATTAAGATCAAACCAACGTAAATTTACTCTATATAAAGACACCGATGTTTGTTGCCGATTTATTTATTCTTCTGTATTTCAAAGCATACTTAAAGTACTGTAGATTCTACAGTACTGTAAACGTCAGAGTTAAATTACTAACAGTAAATATTTATCAATTCGATGCACTGCATGATATGTTTTTGTTGTTGTTTTTCATAAATTATAGATCTACATTAAAGACACTTACTTCTTACTCCTCCATCATATAAACTTTCCTCTGAATTCTAACGATAAACAATAACACACGATAAAAAGCATTTCCGTGTTTACATGTGTATAGGCAATAAGAGTGACGTCATTTAAATCGCTGTAGTGCACATTTATTGTAGGTGCACAGTATAATTCTATCTTGTTTAACAGTTTACACATTTCAAAAGCTAGCAGATAAAAATTTTATTTTAAAGTAAAGATATTTATCTTAACCGTTACAATTCACCCGACATCTTTGAAGTCATGCTCTTTTTCATTTAAAGTATAAATTGACCCGGATGTTGGAAAATTATGGTCTCTTGTGCACACAATATTAAGGCGGCACTACCGTTCACAACAGAATGATCAATACATTACACTATTTATCGGTATATTTAACAGGTTGCGACTGCAGATATGTGTTTATACCTCGGCATAAGATGTGAAAAAAAACAGTTACGGAGTTCTTTATAATTGCTGTTACGTTTTGTTCACAGTCCCAAGAAAATCTTCCTTTAGAAATCATGATTATTTCAGAAAAAGTATATGCGAATGTTTATCAAGTTTGTCTCCCAATTAAAAGTGATCGTTTTATTATTTTGCAGACAAATGACAGTTCATTAATCAACCTTTTATTTAATATTATGATTCAGAATTTAAACTCCGTGCCTTCCTTCTGTTTTTATACAAAAAAGTTTTCCGTGTTTTATACATGCCCCTGATCAAAACCGAAAGTAGGTTGTTAAGGAAGTATTGATTCAAATGATTGTATACAAATGAAAAACGGTACTCTGTTATTGTATGTCAAATTCATAAGATAAATCGTATATTTTGTTTGTTTAAAGATAGACTGGTCGACAGTGTTTATTGTGTGATACCGTTAATACAATGGATGGTTCTGACGATGTCTGTGAAATCTTCTGTGAGCCTTGTGAAAAAGCTAAACAAAAAACAATAGCAGAAGGGTTTTGTGTTGACTGTTCTGAATACTTATGCGGACAGTGTTTTAATCATCACAAGCGTTTTAAACAATTTGAGCACCATGTTCTACAAGATAAAAACAGCATGCCTTTGGATCCAAAACATACTGTATCGAAATATGTCTGTACATCAAAGTGTCAAGTTCACGCGGATGAAGTTATAAAATATATTTGTAAGGCCTGTGATAAGATCGGATGTAACGTTTGCATGACGATAGACCATCGATCATGTGATGGTGTCAGGTATATCCCGGACGAAGTGAAGAAATCTGATACATCTGTAGAAATACAAGAATTTGCGAAAATGATAGATGTAATGCATGTAGAGCAGCAAGAATTGTATGACAAGATAGTTCAAAATTTTCAAGCGTCTGATAAAATGAACGAAACAGCCGGTAAGGACCTTGAGCGACAAAAAGATCAAATTGTCACATTCTTCGAAAGTCTTTACGATAACATTAAAACCGAAATTGTCAGAAAGCAGACCTCAGATGACAAAGATTTTAAAACGTTGTTGAAAAAAGCCAGTGCTATGCAAACAGATCTGAAAAATCGGAAAGCGAGACTAAATATTTTAGGAAAAGGTCAACAAATGTGCGAAGCGTTTATTTTCATGAAATGCACGCAAGCAGCAATGGGAAAGATGTCAAGTGACATGATGGAACTTTCAGAAAATGGAACGAAAAAACCAGCGAGATACGAGCCAACTTTAGATGTCGAAGAACTGAAAGAAGATATCAAATGTTTAGGGCGTTTGCTAACTGGAGAGCCAGACCAGATAACACAAAGTAAGATAAATAAGTAACCACAAATAAGGGCGTCATTTTACACATAAAAATTGTATTTTGCCACTGTTCATTCAGTCGATTACTTCAGTTGAAATGAAAAGACTGTCATGTTTGAAAACTATTTATTCCAATGCAATTACATAATTATCGTTCATGCATCATGGAAAAATAATAAAAATGTAAGGGCTTACCTATAACACTTCTTTTAGTGCTTTGATTATCAAAGACACGTATAAAAATGTCATTAATGAATTCGATAATTATGTCATTTGTTCCAGTCAAGTCGGTAAAGAAAAAGATGGAGAAAGAACTCGATATGATACGCCGTGAAAAAGAGGATCTGAAGGACGTTCTAGATAGGACGAATGCAATAGCTGAAGGCCTTAAGAAAAATGTAACTGAGTTACAGACACGTGTACAAAAGGTTAGTTTTATCTCTTTATTGTTGATGAGGTAAACTAACGGACATTTGTTTGAATACATTAATCAATCCGTTATCCTGGTTACATGGCTGATCGGGCCTGTAAGTGTTTATACTTTATTTGAGTCTGTGCTGTGAAGTATAATTTGTAGATTATGCGGCAAAGTGTTAACATAATTCTTAAAAAACACCAAAACACACACAAAAAACAACAAACAAACAAACATGCACACATAGGTTTATAATTCAACTTTAGTCAAGATTTCAAAGTCCCTGTATATAAAATACTTTAAGCTATTTTCGATGAAATAAAATCGTACCGATGTGTCTATTTTTGTTGTTGTTTGTTTTTGTTTTCGAAGGGTTGCCAATATCTTAAAGGTGTCATTTATCTTTATTTGCCATATACGAGGGTTGTCCCACAAAGTCATGGATAATCCATGTAAAAAAATAACATCCAAGTCTACATAACTTTGAACAAGTATATGTCTTTTAATTGACAATAAGAAATATAATTTCATGAAAATTAGATACTTTAATTTAAAAGCATTAATATTTTTAATACAGACCTGAAGTGTTCGTATGCCGCGTATGCCGAATAATAGAAATTTTACAAACCTCACATATTATCTAGAATGTCATTTAATAAATATATACCTAATTAGTTTGGCAATACAAGTTCATTGCTTTAATTATTTATGAAGAAACTTTATATATCTTTTAAGGAAGAACAAAACAACAAACGTCTGAAAACCGAGAAAGAAAATATAAAACTGGACTATGAAAGCAGGTATTGCTTAATTTTTACATGAAATATTCATATGATCATTTACGTTATTTGACCAATGTGAGCACGTGGTTCGTCCAACATAAAACAATTTGTTCCTTTGAACGATAAAAGTTTATCTTATAGTCATTTGCACAAATGTTTGCATATTCATACTATGTTTATTAATTCTGTCAGATAAAAGTTTCTCCTTTGTTCTTATTTGAACAAAATCTGGACAGAACATATAATACCAATATTTGATTATTATTGACTGACGTCTTTCGAATTTTGGAGAAACATACATTGGGTTGTCATCTAACTTCTAATAGAGTGAGGGAGGTAAACGGTCTTAAAATGTATTTTGTTTTACTTTTGCTAATACAGCCTTTATTTATTGACTGATGTTTTCGTATTTTGGAGTGAAATATTTTGGGTAGTACTATAACTTTGAACGGGAAAGTGGTCACTTGAGTAAAAACCAAGGTGAATGATGACAAGATCTTATATTTTTGCTAATGTAGCCTTTATGTTCCAACTGATGTCTTTCATAGTTTGGTTTTATCAGTTTTGTACATAAAACAACATAAGATTGATGTTTGTGTGAGTATTGATGTTATAAATTCAAAGGGAGGTAATAAAAATATTTGTATTTTTAGGCATACTATCTTGTTTTTCTTGAATTTCTGGTATAATGTTATTTGTATGTTTCTTTGAAATTTTATCATTAAAAATTGTTGGTGTAATCAAGGGCAAGACTGGTGACATGTCTAGGGTCAGAAAAGAAAAAAAGACTGTAGCATAGTTAAATGTATCTCTAAGTATTCGTGTGACAAGAGCATGATTCTTTTGCATGTATCAATATAGATCTTATTATGTTTAACTGAAATAAAACATGTTCCGGACAAATGTAATAATTTGATCTCCTCTATATTTTCTTTTGACTTTCAATTTTGATTATTTAAAAAACGTGCATTTCGGCGTAAATTGTCTAACCTATTCGGTGCTCATGTTTATAAACAAGACTGTAAATTGTGTAAATATATTTACCTAAACCGAAAGTTTTAATTTCCTTTTCTTTTGATGAATATTTTTTATCATTATTGTTTTGTTTCAGACTACGTGCAAACGACGAGTAAGTATATAAATATTTATTTCAATGTTTTACTTATTTTACATCATATATGTATAGAATTGTTACATAAAATGGAAACGGATTAGAACAAAAGAAAACCTAAATAGTTCCTAACCCTAAGTATATCAGATACTGCTTATAAAGACACTGTTATATGCCTATTACAAAAGGATGAAATGCACTTTTAAACGATATATTTATTGGTTTATTGTTTTAGTTCGTAAAGAGAAAAATTAACTTTTTAGTTACTTTAACACTTCGGGTTATCCGTGGGTGAGTGGCTAGGTTATAACCTATCATCATTTCCTTTTTCATTAACCTGTGGGTTCATTTGCTTGTTTTTTATCATTGATTACTTAGAAGTAAAAACAAGTGCTTTGCAATAAACATGAATGACGACTTTTTACCATTTAAAAGAAATAATACTTAGTTCTTTATTGTTATTTTGCTTTCGATATAAAGTATAATAATTATCATGATTCATTTGTTTTAGACTCCGCAAAAAAGATCAAGAAGAGTAAGTTCATAAGATAATAATACTAATGACGTTCAATTACTGGGGTATACACATCACATATTACGGATTGTCGATGATGTATATTGATTTGTTTATCTTTTTAATTTGCTAATAAAAAACACAAAGAAATATTTTACGTGGTTATATATAATATAATCTGTTTTGTGTTAGATGAGTAAACATTGAAGCAAATCTGAAACTGTAAATGCACATTTATATCTCACCAAAGTTGTCATCATCAGACATTCTCTTGCACGTTGGTTCTACTTAGGTGTTCGTTCGTGCCTAAAATAATGCACGGATGGACAAATGAGCCTTTCCTTCAACGGTTAGACTGAAGAATCGCATACTGCCATCCACTGTATTGGTGCGTCTCCACCAATAAAGTGCCAGATAGTGGATTATATCATAATAAATATATCAAAATATGCTCTCCTTTATATGAATACCTTAAATGTCTCCACTGGTTGTTGTATAATTACACTTAACTTGTAAATGTCTTAAAACGTCTTCTCATTCAGAGTTTAGATATTTGGAATATAACATCAAGTTGTAGTCTTGTATGATTGTATCATTAATCATTAGCTAATTGTTTAAATTGACCCGCCCCAGGGTCACTAAATGTATGTAGACTTAAGTTAGAAATATTATAGAAATCTTCTTGTGCAAAATAACAACAAGATAGCGCTTAGATATTTTGTATGCACCATTGCCATATGAAACCTCTTACACAAATTGTATAAGTCTTGTAACTGGTCCCTAAAATAGACCCTGGAAATAATTGGTAACCTAGTTGTCATATATTAATATAGCACACATCTGTTTAAAAATCTTCTGCTCCAAAACTATAATGTCAAGAGCTTGTTTGATACAAATGATCATCTTGAGGATTATTTTAATCAAGGCATAGCAGTCACAACTGGCCTTAATCCCCGTGTTTCTTAGTTTTTAGGATCAGACAATCAATGTTCTTCAGTTTGTTATTACATTGACTTTTTCGATATATTTTTCATGAAATTTTCATCAAATTGCCACTCCCAGATGATCATTGGGCTACATAAATGTATATTAAATCTTCTTTTTGAAAGTATATGGATTAGAACAAAGATTTTAAGTTTGGCGTAAACAGACATGATCTATAGTTTTATGGGGTTTTTTTTTGGGATGTTGTCGCTTTTTAACCCAACCCAATGAATGCCTAACTGAATACTAACTTTTGAATTAAATATCTATGACCTTGTCTTATCTCAGATCGTTATAGTCTCCTGGTTATGGTTCAGATATACAATGTATTCAGATATGCAATATATGTTACATCACATTATTTTAGAGTTTATACGTATTTTTAACACAAATAAATTAAGAATAAACAAACAAAAACACAGGACAGTTATTCATAGTTCTCAAATTTACTGATGATAAAGTTATATTAACCATATGATGAATAATGATAATCATGTATGTTTTTGTTTCAGACTAAATAAAGTGACAGAAGAGTAAGTATAGTAGAAATTGCTTTAAGATTGAAATAAATATGTGTTACACTATAGAAATGTGTTAAATTGCTTATCAGATGTACGACATTACAAAAAATGAATATTGATTTATTAAAATAGCTTTAGTCAAAAGAAGGTCTAGGCCATATTTGTTAAGTATAAACAACCTCATTATAACGATAGTTGAATTTATTATTATTATTATTATCATTACTTATGGTCAATATAATCTATTTGTTTCAGTTTCCACACAAATGATATGTAAGTATACTAGATACCATTTTTGAGGTAATTTGACAAGAGTAGCACAGAAACTAATGTTCTATACATTTATTGATAGATTTATTGTTTATTAAACTTGTAGGTGAATAATAAATATTCTTGACCACAAGCCTAAAATTTCGTTATGAGATATATCTTTAAATTGTAATACATGGCTTAATAATGGTGACGTTTGAGTTAATTCCGAAATATTCCAATCATATTTGCTTGTTAAGTTTGAGCTTTGAACTTTATAAAGCTGCTTTCTGTACCGATTGAAACTTCTATAAGTTCTTGCAAGCACATATTTACATAGGTTAGATAAAGTCTTATGATCTTTGTTTCATTGTGTGCGTCCTGTAAACGTTGCCTTTGCCTTATTGATTTTTATTCTCGTCTTATACTGACTAAGTCGCATCACTAAAAAGATACTTTTCTTTTTCATATGATTAAATATAATTTTGTTTCAGCCAACTTAAAAAAGAACAAGAAGAGTAAGTATATTTGATTCTGCTGCTTTAAGATATTACAGAATGTTCACATGACAAAATATATGTTACACATTGTCGGTTGGATAAATTGATTAATTGACTTTGAATTTAAATTTGCAAGTTAAACATAATTGAAGTTTATTAAAAGCAATGAAATTTAACAATCTTCAAACAATGTCTTATAAAAATGTATATACATGGTTAAGATAATGATTATTTTTGAAAGTACACGTAATATTTATAAATTTGTTTTGTGTGCAATTAGATCAATAAGCAACAATTCATAAAATTGCATTTACGCGTTCACAACTTTACACACTATTTCATCACCATACATGATCATGCACGTTGTTATTGTAGCACCATAGTTTAGTTTTAACTCATAAGCTCGCCAGAGCAAAGAAACTTGCTCAAGGAAAATGATGAACTTATGTCCGTCGTCTGTTGTTTACCCTTTAACTCAAGTTTAATAACATCTTTTCCTAAATAATGTTGCAATTAATGATTAGACTTAACATAACTTATATTTTGACGGTTTCTGTTTTTACAAAATTTACCGCATGATTCAAGTTAATAGCATCTGTAGATAAAATGCGGAAAAATAGATTGAAAAAAAACCGACTATTTTTCTCAAACACCTGATAGATTTTGATTAAAATTTCACAGAATTGTTATTGGGTAGGCCTTTTGGCCGGGTTGCAGAGGTGTAAAACCGAGTTACAGTATGGTGAATGTCGGGGGGCGGACGGGCGGGTGGGCGTTTCTTCGGCGGATGGCGGGCGGGGTAAAACTTTTCGTAACAGTTTTCGCAGCAACTACTTATCACAGCCTATTGATATTTGGCATACAGCATTGACACATAGTCCCATACTGTGGAATTTGATTTCAGATATGTTGCTTATCCACTTTCTGTTTACCAACTTAGTTAAATTTTCGACATTAATGGTCATTGGTAGGAAATTTTCGTAACAGTTTTCTTAGTAACGACTTATCACAGTCTCTTGATATTTGGCATACAGCATAGATATGTGGTCCCATTACGTGGGATTCGATTTCAGGTATGTCGCTCACCACTTCCTGTTTACTGAGTTAGATAGATTTTTGACATTTATGGTCAATGGTAGGAAGTTTTCTTAGCAACTTCTTATCACAGACTCTTGATATTTGGCATACAGCATTGACATGTGGTCCCATACAGTAGGATTTGATTTCAAGTCTGTTGCACATTTACTTACTGTTAACTGACTTAGTTAAATTTTCCACATTTATGGTCAGAGGTAAATTTTTTCGTAACATTACAGCATCATGATATTTGGTATAGAAATGCAACCCGGCCTTTTCTGTCTTTGACCCATTTTTTTAAAAGTGAAGTACTACTTAGTAGTTTTGGCATGTTGAGGATGTGAGAACGCTATGCAGCTAGCTTACAAAACGTCGGTGGTACTACTAGGTGCCCGTGGGAAAATGAGGTATTGCACGAAATTTCGCGCCCCAGTAAAGCTGCAAAGTCGCCATATGTCCTCTAGTGTGCAGTTATATAAACTCAATACTTGAATTTCACATATATCCACGGTCAAAATGAATATTTTTTTATTTAAATATGTAAATTCAATGTGATAATTGCACATATATTTTCTTTTTCATTTGATAAAACATAAAATAATTTTTAACATTAATCTGTTTCAGACTACGTAGAGTACAAGAGGAGTAAGTACATTAGATTAGTTTTAATTCGTATATGAGTAATAAATATAGTTTAAAAAGAGTAAGATTAAACATGACTTTTGATATCATTTTATCGGACACACTAATTCAGAGCAAGACAAATATTTTGTTCACATATTTTTCAATTATTTCAAAGGACATGATCATGTATATTGTTATAACAGCAATTAAACTAATTTGATTAACGTGCTGAGTCAATTCATCGATATTCATTCTCCTGTACATGTGTATATTTTCAACACTTTTTTTGTTTTAATGAAAACTAATATACAAGGAGATCAGTTATAAACATAGATTATTCGAACTGATAATGCTGTTATAAAAATGATTTTGACCAAATTTTTAAAAAAGTATTTGGTATTTTTTCAAAGTTGTTAGATTTCCTTTTGCACACAAAAGATATATTTCAAACCAAAAACTTGTTTGTCTATTTGTGGCATCAGATAGCATGTTAAAGTAGATACATGTTCCTTGGGTGACAATATGTAAAAGTTTTAGTACATGAAACGAGTTAGTTGCGATGATATAACAATGGCTGGGGCAACAGCGAACGATGTATCCGCTAAAATGGCGAGGCCATTATGCCGAGACAATTTTTTGCAGAAACATCCCGAGATGTCGCCCGGTATGTGTTATAACCCCGTAACGAACGATTTTCATATATTATACCTGTTTTATCGCAAATTCATAATTTTTGTAACAGAAATCAGCAAAAATACTATGTGCATTTCTCTCTTTCTTGAGACTTTTTACTATTGTTTCAAATTGATACCTTAGATAAAATAAAAGTAAAATAAAATGGCAGTTGTGTTTACTGTCAATAAAAATGAAACGAATAAAAAAAGAATAAAACAACATACACAATCCACATCTAATGTGAGAGACGGATTGTAATCTGATACCCTGTAGAGAAAGTTATGTTTATTCAAGTTTTAAGGGGCTTCTCAAGCGGAAATAATTCATTCAGAGGATGTACCTTGTTATTTTAGCAGTTCTTTATAAGAGAATGAATTTTTATTAATCATTTTTGTTTATTATCTTTATTATTATCATTATTATTGGTATTATAATTAATTTTATTATTATTATTATTATTATTATCATTATTATTATTATTTATATTATTATTATTATGATAATAATAATAATTATTATTATTAATAATTTCCTGCTGGGAATGATCGTTACCCGTGTCCCATTTCATTCTCTGAGAAAAAAAAAACTTCACTGAAATATACAAGGTAATATAAAAACAAAAAACAAACTGTTATATATATTTTGAGTTTTTCCTATATCAATTCAAGTTTTAAAGGCTTTTTGGCGGAAATTAATCATTCAGCGGATGTACCTTGTTATTTTAGAAGTTCTTTATAAGAGAATAAATTTCATTTATCGTCGTTTTATTATTATTATTATTATTATTTTTATTATTATTATTATTAATTTCCTGCCGGGAATGGAAGTTAACCCTGTCCCATTGAAATATCTGTGAAAAAAACTACAGTAAACTCCGCTTATAACGAACTCACTGGGACATTCAAAATCTGTTCCTTATATCCGAAGTTCCTTGTAAGCATATAGCGAATTAGTTCCCTGTATCAGGAGTTTTTATAGCGAACAGATTTACATATAACGTACTGATTGTTTACCATCGTCCTCCATTTTTGGAATTTAAATAATTGCTATTCCAGTTTTAGATTTACTCCCTATGTCAATTTCTCATAAAATATAATATTTTGTTTCTAAACTCTTTTCGTTTTCTTTCCATGATTGAGAATAAACAAGATTTTGAATATCTTCTTTTATAATTTAAGGGGGACTTTTACTTATGGAAGATAAAGATTTCTTTTCATTTTAATCAAGCGTACATTGCAGATTGCAAGCATGCGTGATTATGTTGAAAACAGATTATAAATTATTATAATTATTTTACTCGAGCACAACTATTGACGAAAAGAAATAAATAACCGTTTTATCTTGGTGAAAAGAGCTCATGCTAAAAATATCCTAAATAGAAAACTATACAAATTCATTTTAATAGATGTATTGAAGTACATACAACGATAAACGGTACATTCGGTCGAGTTTTAATCCCAGCCAATGAAAACGAAAGTCTATTTACGGATAGCCAATATTTTGGAGTTGTTATAAAAGTGTCATTTTCTGTACTTTTAACTAGATTGGGACTAAGAAATGAGTTCCTTATAAGCGATAATTCCTTATAACCGTGTTCGCTATAACCATATTTTTTATATTAAATAAAGAAGGGCAAAATTCGAGCCAAAATAAATTGTTCCCTATAACCGGAAGTTCGCTATAACCGTGTTCGCTATAAGTGAAGTTTACTGTACACTAGTATATAAAAGGTGCATAACAAAAAGAGAAACGAAAAACAAAACAAAACAAAAACTGTTCAGTATTTTTCTATATAAATCATTGAAAATAGTGCACTGTTTAAAATATACTGAATATAATGGGTTAGTAAGAAAAGGGGAAAAGTTGCATGTCATGCGTTAAGCTTATTTTTCACTGTCAAGATGATATAAAGTTATTGTTGATTTCAAAATATTAATTAATATAATTGTCTTGGACCGAAAACTGATAAGGATTAAATATTACTATATTATATACTTCCAAAAAGGTTAAGAGACTGCCCACTCTTTTTTTACAAATAAAACATAACCGATTCATTTAGAAAGATATTTAGATATGTTTGTAGATCATGTAGTTATTGATGATTCAGGTCACATATATTAAAAATTTAAAACAAATATGACAAAGTATAAAATTGAACTGAAATAAAGTTTCCTTTTAAAAGGAAAGGCTTGCACAGTTGTGCCTTCATCCCAACCTTTTAAAATTGTTCTTTTTTTGGGGGGTTTCAATTTATTATTACATTTTTTTTTTTGAATTACGGTATTTGTATATCATAAAGGGTTTATTTAGTTTTTTTTTTTTTTGGAAAACCGAATATTTTTTTGTCAAAACGATTTAGATCAATTCTCTATTGTATAAAACTAATAAAGAAAATGATCAATCGTAAAAATATTAACGTGATACTGAAGGAAAACAAGTGTGCACATCTCATTTCCCCTTTGTCGCAGCGAAATCATTCCTTTGCTTTATAGACAAGTAAATGCACTAAAATACTTCGTTAATACGTGATACCAATTAATAAGCATGTATCAACTATGATACAAAGATTAGCACGTGGCAAGGTTAATGATATGCATGGTCTATTTTTAGATTACCTCACCAAGAAGTTGAATTGCGTTCAGTAGATCTAAATATAACTCGATCATGCGTGACCACCCTTTGAAGACGGAATAATACTACAGTCACCATTCTCTATTGTATAAAACTAATACAGACAAAAAAAAATTATAAAAGAAACTAACTTTTGCGTCTTGAAAAACAAATGAAACGGAACAATTTCGTTTATAATTTATTACGGTTTAAACCGATAAATCAAGTAAAAATAGAAATCCTATTTATATACACAAACTGGGATTACCGAAGTAACTAAAATAGCTTAGATTTCCGTAATATAACTCCGCAGTATGACGGAATCGCCCGAATTGTCACGATTGCAATCGGAACTACATCGGCTATTATCATTAATCCGAAGACTGACGGAAAAGGCCGAAAAGTTGCGATTGGCACGATTGCAGCTGGTTTCCCGTTCAATCATGCACCAACAGATGTAAGCAGGAAACCACCTAACCGGAACAAGTTTTCCAGATGAAATGGCTTGCAGCCGTGGCTGCAAGCCAAAAAAACCTGAACAGTCAACGTCTACTCATTGATGTGCTTAATGTCACCTTAAGAAATCGCATTAAAACATCCGTTAAGTTTATCCTCGTAATTTATATTCTTCTTTTTTATCTTTTGAATAATGATTGTGGTATTTTTTTTTGTTTCAGACTACAAAAAGAGCAACAGAAGTAAGTAAATAAGATACTGCATTTGCAAACGCTAAATATGTGCAACCAAAAAACGGCAACATTGTTAATCATGCAAGTTCGGTTTGCTAAAGTTATAAACGTCAATTTATTGGATGCCTTTCGGTGGTTTATAGAAATATATCAGTGATATAAAACTGGTAATTTCACTGTTTGAAACAGTGAAATTACCACTTTGATAATTTCACTGTTTTGAATTTAAGCCCCTTACGTTGTTTCAGTGAAATACCAGCGTGCACAGTATTGGGTACCAACTTAATGACGTGACGTCGTAAATGACGTCACGTTGTATTAATATTTGGCGCGCTTTCATTCAGTATTAGGTTTAATTTCTTTTTAAAACGTTTCTTTGCATGTAATAAAAAGAAAATTTATTTAGTTTAGTGTAAGATCGAAATATATTTCACCTTGTGAACACCAAAAGTTCATATTTCACGAGTGGCGCAGCCACTCGTGAAATATACCTTTTGGTGCTCACTCGGTGAAATATATTCCGATCTTACACTGAACTAAACAAATATCCTCTATATAATCTCTTACCTTGGATTCATTGATTCATTACGTTGTTCTTTGGAGATATAGCTGAAAATGTTGATGCTTCGATATGAAGTTGGTTTATCAAATTTAGTCAACAAAACTTTCTAAGAATACACTGATTGGATTGAACGAGACTTTGGTCTAGTAACCCGTCTCTGCAGTTTTTATAGAATATAAGTAAATCATTTCAATTTAGGATTGTCATAGAAATTTGTTTTTCGTGTATTTGTCATATTGTTTGTCTTACGGCCTACATTGAAAGATTTTCATACAACAAAATGTCAGAACAAACTATCACAGATTACTTGGATGGACAGTTGCGTGTAGCATACTTTACATTTGATAATGATTAAAACTTTTTGTATTTCAGAATTCATAAACTTGAGAACAAAACGTAAGTCAATAAGTTGATCCTATTCAAACATAAATTAAACACGTGATTCCATCGCAATAATAACTGTCATCATCTGTACCAACATTGCTATGTATGTATTTAGTAAATATTTGTTAATATTTGATTGTGTTAAACAGTTCATTGTGCTGTATTTTATGTCTGTATTTCGAAGATATTGTTTATCATTATGTTTTGTTTAAGAACTATTGAAATAGCAATTTCTTATAACGTTCACCAATACAGTTTTCATGTAATATCTTAAATGATATTGCCGAATCAGATGTAGTCTTCACACTTATTACCCTCTAATATCTTATTATATTGCTTTGTTGAACAAGTAAAAATGTCTATAATTGATATTTACATTTTTGTTTCAGACTGTATGAATTGAGGAAAGAGTGAGTTAATTTGATAGTTCTTTTAAATATCAAATACTTGTTACAATAAACAGTTTAGCATTCCTTTTGAAATTACTAAAGAAGTAACCATCTCTTGTCTCATTGTAGTGGTGAGTAAATTTATCTATATTGCATTTATTATGCACCTAAATTATTGTTCTTAGATGTTTTATAGGTTCATTTAGTTTGCTATTTAGATGACACTGAAACATTTTTCATCATCTTTTACTGAACAAATTATTATATGGAGACAAAAGGCCAACCTTTAGTTAGTTGTTAGGACACTGGCCCACACACATTATACGCGTATGGACATTTTAAGCAGGATATGTTGTGATATGTACTGAGAAAACTATCTTGAGCGAGGTTAATATTAACCTTTCATTTCACCAGATAAAAAGTACATAATTTTTTGTTTTATTATAAAATTCATAAATATTTTTAATGTGTCTGATCAAATCTGTCATTGAATATGACGGAAATCGACATTTCTTCACCTTGCTTTACTTTTCCAATAATTTGGCTCAATCTTTTAAAAGAGCGAATAAGAACTCAAAACACGAATGGTAACTAAAAGAACGTAATATTGTTAAAACATACATACAACCTGTTTACAGCACACTTGTTCACCAACATGCCTCCAATCTGTACACAGGCGAATGTAATTCTATGAAGCATTTTGACAGAATAATTGCCCCTTTGACTTAGAATTTATGTTAAAGTTTTCGTACCAGCTCAAATATTTTCCAATGCCACAGACATCTGGATTTGAAACTTTTTCTCACAATTATACCCACAATGTGTACAAAGGAGAAGGTCACTGTATCAAACATTTTGACAGAATTATGCCAAAGTTTGTGTACTGTTCAACATATTTTCAAATTACATTGACATCAAGCCATGACACTTTGCACACTTGTTCACCATTGTAATTTAAACCTGTGTACAGTAAGTCACCGTATCGAGCTTTTTTACATTAGTATGCCCTTTTTTAAATACCAAGCACTGAGAGTAACCGAGCACGCTGCCATACCTACAGCGCTATAAATAAATCAATAAATCCATAAATTTTACATAAAAATATTTTTTCTAAATTTGTTAAAACCGTTTGCTCTTTGAAAAAGTGAGGAAAAGTATCGGGTGCTGCTACCGCCCGGCAGAGGCGCTTGCTAATTGAAACTTATTTTTATGACCAATTTTATCATAATATATTAACTTATTATAACAATCGTTTACATATCTAGATGTTGCATATTAATAACACGTATCAAAAATTGGAAAACGGTCTAAATTACAAAGATATCGATAGATAAAGGAAAACAGTTCAAGAATAATTGTGCATACATTCAGCTCTTAATATATGAACTGTCCCCACCCTTATTTCACAGCTTGATTGACTTGAACATCAAATATTTTGAAAATATTTTGATAACGTATTCATCCTGTTAAAATAATTCAAAGAGCTTATAATATGTGTTTCTAAGTAACATGAAAAAAGTTCGACAACTATTAGTCAAGTTAATGGTTATTGTTTAAAAATAAATGTTCTTAAATGTTCTGATGTTATGCCTTTTATAGCAATGAGTCCTTCGTGAGCTATCAAGCGCCAATATGACCATCAAGACTTTGCTAACGATTGAAGAATAAGCTTGAATGGTTTTTTTTAAATTTCATAAAGGCATATTTTGATCCATATATATAATATGAAATTATGTTTCACTAAATGCCTCTACAATCAAAGTTCTTATCATAAAAAGAAGTTATCACTCATGATAGCTAACGATTAACAATAGCATATCATTTGTCGTTCATTTTGATTAATTAATCTATTTCTTTTTCAGACTAAATGAGAAAGAACAAGAAGAAGAAAAACAGTAAGTATACTTTTTTCTCCATAAAAGACAAACTGAAAAATGAATGCTTTCATATAACATAAACATCATCAAAGTATTATTATATAAAGGTTCGTAAAAACAAGTTTGTTAGAAAAAAATATAACAATGGTATAACAACTATGTAACAACCTTGATTATGTGATGTTGAAGCTGAAACTAAGATAGCTCCAAAATATAATTTGCACGCTTCCTTGGTTTTCTTAATACATTATTGCAATATAAAACTAATTGCAAATTATAGTGCATATGTTTATCGAGATATTATATTTATATACATGTAAAAGAGCTGTCATGTCAAATGCTCATTTTGACAGTATTATAAAGAAAAAAAAAACGTTTAAGGATAAAAATCTTAAATTCAAACATGAAAAATATAAAAAAATCCAATAGGCTTTAGCTTTGATGTACAAAACATAAAACACGAAAATCCTTTTTGGGACAAACAAAATTATCTTTAAAAAATGATTGAAAAGTTTCAATAGATGCCATAAATTGTTATATTCCTAAAGTCGCTAATACTGCTTTTCATCTCCGATTTTTATTAGGCCTTGTGTTAGTATATCTTTGAGAACAGTGAATTCACGCAATCATAAAAATAAGTGTTACAGTGCTACCATATATAATGCCTTGTTTGACAGTTTTCGAAGAAAGATTATACACATATTTTAAGAAGTTAAGAGTTTTATATTTTTAAAACATGAAATATTTGTTAAATGAGTGCAACTGCTGTAATTGTAAACACTTTGACCTATCTTTTCTATCTGAATTATCCTGCATGCTTGAAATTCAAAAATAATTTTGAATTAGAAGAATTTGTATTATAATTCTTGAACATGATTATGTAACGCTGGAGCTAAAATTAAGCTGTACTAAAATAACTACAAGATATAATTTTGCGCTCTTTTTGCTTTGTGAATATATTATTTTAATATAAAATTAAGTTATTATGCAAATTATTGTGTACATGCATATTGTAATCAAAATATTTTGTTTAAAATAAAATTAGTTTCATGCAACTGAATGTCAACAAATGTTATTTGACAGTATAGGAAACAAATAGAAACGTTTCGACAGCATAAGTTTTACTTAACATTAAATAAAAAAAAAGGTTATATTTGATTGACAACAAAAAACAAAATCTTTAGAAAAAAAATATATCAAAAAGAATTCCAACAGATGCCGTATATTGTTGTGTATCTTAAGTGTTATTACTGTTAATCATCAACAATTTGATCAGACATTGTGAGTATTTATTTTAAACAGTTTACAACGCAATACAAAAATAAGTTAAAATTGCTGCATAATTTATTTTCTGACAGTTTTGAAAAAAACAAGGAAACTTACAGTATAAACATTTGAATTCAGAATATACTTTAAAAAAAAAAAAAAAAAAAAAAAAAAAAAAAAAAAAAAAAAAAAAAAAAAAAAAAAAAAAAAAAACCTTAAAACTTATCTTAATTACCCACAATTTTATCAGGCCTTGTGCAAGTATTTATTTTGAAACAGTTTATGCGCGCAATACAAAAATAAGTTTAATAGATAAGTGTATAAGTATACTGCCATATATAAATAATACTTTTTGACAGTTTTTGAAGAAAAAAATGGGAAACGTTTTGACAGTGTAAACATCTTGAATTCAGAATATAAAACAATAAGAAAAACGGAAATGTACAAAAAAGAATGAAATACAAGTGTCCTTTTGGATAAAATATCATTATCAGGAAAAGGAAGAACTATTCCAGCAGCTGCCGTACAGTGTTGAGTTTCTTATGTCGTTAATAAAGTTTAATATCTTCGAAATGTTCGAGGCTTACACGAATGTATTTGATATAATAATATATGGTATAATTAAAATTATTTAGAAAGGTATTTTAAGAGACGTTAATTCATGCTGTACATTAAAAGTTAGAAAAGAGAATAATTGCTAAAAGTTTTATATTGCTACACATCTTTAACAACTATGCGATTAGATATCACTCTGCATGCTTTAATTTCTTCAATGATTTAGACAGATTTATATTGTTATCATTGGCGTCCGCACCGAAGTGCGATGCCCTTTATGAAATGAAATCAGATTTTGTGAAAGGGCAATTGCAACTTCTCGGGCTTTTTTGTCGGTCATAATAGACGATTATTCCGATTGGTATGAAAGCGTTTGATTATGAAAAAAGAAATTTTGCGATATGTACAATGAATAGCGAACTGGAGAATGTTGCAATGCAAACATATTCAAATGAAATTATCTTATCCGTCAATTAATCACGATCTTCGGTTTTTTTATTATTCATTTTGTAGTACACAGTGGGTTATTATGTATGTTTTAGCTGTACTTGTAAAAAGAATGATGACCTGAACATTATGAACGTCCGAAAATCTATTTAAAGAAGTAGGTTTAATTAATAGAAACGGTTATTCGTGTCGAGATATGGTAATAAATAACGAACTGGAGAATTTTGCAGGAAATGAATTGCAAACATATTAAAACAATTAATTGCAATCTTAAAGAATGCAATTTTTACGAATTGTTATATCATTGTTTTATAATTTGAAAATTGTCTTTTCTGGAGGTTCTTTCCGGTTTTGTTTTTTTACGGCCCTGATTGCACTTATGATATTTTACCGTGAATATTTACATGTATATAGACCTTTGTTTCGAAAACTTTTCATGCTCTTCTTTTTTATTTTGCGTTAGGTCTATCAGTAGTATATTATAACACCTATTCGCTGTTCAAGTATCTTTAGCTAAAATCGACCCTGGTTTTCCGGATTTTTGCTGTTCTATATTTTGTTTGAAGGCAATCGATTTTATGGTAGTTTGAGTGGAATGTTGATTTACCGAATATTGTGACATTTTAACAGCAGAAACTTTCGTTTGAAATTTTAACATGAGTTGTTATGGGTTTATTGATAGGAATGTAAACACACTGGTGGTTCAGACGAGGATTTTGAAGTATTTCATTAAAACAGTAGATTGACCTCCCAATAAATCAATTAACACACTTTGTTCATTTTGATTACTACTTTGTAACCATGAACCACATGAACTTGAAATTCTATCAAATAACCAATATTAATAATAATATCCCAAAATACCCCCTATATAGTATAAATAAAGTTTTTCCATATGGGAGGGGGGGGGGTATATTTTGGATATTAAAGACCTTTATATTTTGGATATTATCGTAAATATTAATAGAATTTCAAGTTTCTGTGAAAAAACAAAATATTTAATATTCTTATCTCCTATCTTCATTTGCTGCATTTTTGCTTAGACGCTTTGCTTTTCTTGTTATCATATGATATTATTGCTGAACTGAGTGTGACAAATTAGGCGCCAAAGTAAACATTGCAGTTTGCATTCGTTCTTGTTATGGAAACAAATTTATATCTAAATTATAGAATAAAAACATTGTGTGTGTGTGTGTACATCAAAGCATTTTTTTTTGTTAGAAAGGAAATCTTGACTACAGTTTCGATGTCAAAAATCGTCAAATAAAATGGTTAATTTTACAGAATTTTAATGAAAGAAAGAAAAGTTTTGACAGCATTAATATCTTTAATACAAATCATTAAATAATTAGAAAGAAAAAACTTGGTTATAGTTTTGATAAACAAAAAATGAAACACGCAAGTCATTTTATCATGATTTCAACAGACATCTACATTGTATAATCAAAAGTATAATCATGTAAAGGTTTGTAAAACAGGTTTGTTAGACAAAACTCTTGTTTTTCGTTTAGCACGACATTATTATTATGTCTGTGGTATTTATAGTTTTAACAGTTTGGCATTTTTAGTTGGGTGGTTCCAATATCCCTACTTGTAAAATATTCAATCACCCTTAGGATATGTTGCCAGCTTTTTAACTTTGCCATTGGACGTTTTATCTGTGATATGTAGGCTTCATAACCTCTAATCTCCTTTCAAAATTCCATTTTCCACCCATTGTTTAGGACACACAGCGTGCTTTCTATTACTTGGGGACCATACGCCGCTTTTCAAAGAATGGCACAGAAGTGTCTCATTTATGGTTGCGTAATAAACGCCGCATGATAACATATGTGGATATTTCTAAATTGAAATGTTTACCATTTCATGTTTAAATGTTAAATTTTGCTTAAGTCGGTGCGTGGCCGGTAGTTTGAACAGGCTCAATCAAATCCAGCCCGCAACATTTTCAAATGCATCGCTTTTAGGATTCATATGATCTCTTATTTAGTTTTGATATGGAAGAATGCCAGATTTAAAAGTGTGAAATACATATAGTTTACTCTATTAAGTAACGTTATGCATTTGTATTTTTAGATGTAGTTTACAGAGTAATATTTTTATAATGATTGAGAAGGATTTGTATTGATAATTCTTGAATATGACTTTGAATAAAGCTGATAAGTCCATCTAAATATTTTGTAAAACAGGAAATATATTTTAATGTAAAAAGGGTTGTCATATAAATGTCATTTTGTCAGTATTATGAAGAAAAAATGAAAGTTTCGATAGCAGAAATATCTTGAATGAAAAACGTAATGCAGTTAGGAATAAAAAAAACGGGTTATACCTTTTATGTACAAAAAAAAAATGCAACACAAAAGTCAATTTCGGAAAAAAATATATTATGGAAAAGAAAGAACAATCCCTGCAGATGCCGTACATTTTTTGAGTTTCTTAGTTCTTTATTAATGTTTATAATCCTCCACAGATTTCAATCTTATACGAATGTATAATATATAATAATATATTAAATAATTCAATATATAAGGAATACATTTTAAGGTACTTTAATTCGCGCAATACAATAAGAAGTGTATCGGATTATTGATAACCAAAAATGTCCTTCCCTTCGTCATTCTTCTGTGACTATTATATTCTTTGTCGCTTAGTCTGATGTCATTACATATATTACCAAATAATTTTTACAAAATAAAATATGTTTAACGTATTAGTGATGAATATATTGATTGTTTTATTGGTTCGATCTATATGGATAAAATGAGTGCAATGTATTATAGGGAAGATTTTTCATTCATCTTGAGATGTATTTAGTTACATTTCTATAAAACATTCATCTGTTATTGTTAGATGTGATGTCGTAAAGAAATTAATTGCTAAAATTTCAGATATTGCTACACAGCTTTAACTACTATACGATCAGATATAACTTTGTATGCTTGAATTTCTGAAATGATTTAGACAGATTTGTATTTGTATTATTATATCATATGATATTATTCCTGAAAACAGTGACAAATTAAGCGCCGATATATATTTGCACTCTTTCTTGTTAATGAAAACAAATGATGTTTTAATCAAACATTTTTGTGAGAAAGAAATCCTTGGCTCTAGTTTAGATGTAAAAGAGTAGTCATATAAAAACGTTATATTTTTTGTATCTTCAACGAAACAATCAGGATTATTATCATTAATATTAGCCGTTCAAAATACATGTATACATGTTTATTGTATTGCATATTCTCACAGACAAGATATTTGGCTGAATGCAACATTTTTATTGGTCTAAGTTTGACCTTCTTTTGACTGTTGAACAAGATTTTAAGAGATACTATTTATAACATTCATGCAATGTGAAGATTGCATTGCTAAGAATAAAAACGAACAAACACGTAAAATAAAGTTAGCATCAAAGAAATTAATTAGATCCTTTCGAAGAAACATATCTGGCGCAGACTGCTTTAAACACAATGGTACGAATGGGGCACATAGAAGGTTCCATGATAACTGCCGTATAAAAACATATGCGGATGTTTCTTAATTCAGATTTTTATCAATTTTTGTTTAACTCTTACCGGTGCTAAATAGCGAGGATAAGGGTTTCTAAATTCTTGAAAGTACTATTATCATGTCAAAATGTTTAAAAATGATTAAACGGGTTAGGCTGTTACATGTACATGGATTTTAATATGAAATTTA
Organism: Ruditapes philippinarum; assembly: GCF_026571515.1. NCBI lineage: Eukaryota > Metazoa > Mollusca > Bivalvia > Venerida > Veneridae > Ruditapes > Ruditapes philippinarum. The sequence goes on from NW_026860914.1 coordinate 78,636, forward strand.
TGTGTGTTTTAGATTTAGGGAAGATAAGAAAAATGTTACATAATAGCATTGATCATGAAACTTTTAATGTGATACATCTATGCCATTTTATGAATAGCTGGCTTTGCACCAAATAAATAATGTGTAACTTTAACAGAAAACAATGGATGGAAATTATTGAAATCGAATGACGATATAAAAGTTATGAAGGTCGAGTATCGCCGAAAACTTTTATCAGCTTGTAGCATTTTCTTAGGGTGATTATAGAATGTTATTTGGGGACTAATAGAAAGAGAGATAACTCACATTGACCGATATTTTAACTTCACACTTTTCTTTATAAATGATCCTAGCTTCGTGATAATTTCATTATTTTTCCAATTGAGATAAATGCTTGTTATATAATTTCTATTAAATTAGATATTTTATCAAATCGATTAGATGCTTTCTGCTTTTTTGCATCTTTATTAATTGTTACAAAAAAGGACAATTTTTGCACATACTGTTTCGGTTTTAGAATGGTTTTAGACTTTTTTCAACAATGTCATTATTATATACCTGCTCTTAATGTAATTAAAGAATTATGATTTTTGATTTTCATAGCTCAACTACCTACCTATTAAATGTCCGAAAAATATACAGTGTACATTGTTATGCACATTTGAGATTTACTGCCAAGAACTAAGATATTTGATACGTTACATCGCTCTGTGGACAGCAACATAACTGACAGTAATCATGTCCTTTCTTGGCCAAATTAAGCCCAGCCCCGAGGACACTTTCTTTGATTTAATATGGAAAACGCATACATACGTCATTTTTCTTTAGTACAATGCCTTATTTGTCATCGCTTTTTGCCCT
>NW_026860915.1:0-58171 GCF_026571515.1 Ruditapes philippinarum
ATATTACTTGTATATACATGTATCACAAGTAGATACATATAGACATACAAATACATGTGTTCCATGCGATTATAAACAATTGCTGAGGCCTATATATTTTAACTTGTACCTTTCTTGAGAACAGAAAAGTGACTTGTCTATACACTGCGTGTAAAATGACTTTTGATCACAATGCAGCATTTATAAACTTAAGAAAATCGTATCAAAGGCAATATGCAATTTCTAAAACATTTCATCACATTAAAATTAAAGTCTATGTCCACGTATTTTACCTCTGCAGTGAATTAGCGATTGTCACGAAAATTCAACTTGTCAACAATCGGGATACAAAAATAGTATGTTTGTAAACATTATATCTAATGGAAGAAGAAAACAATTTAAACTGTTTCATTTAACCAATCCATTATGAAATATTCGTCGTTGTTTGAATGCCGACAGGGACGATATATATTATTAACGATTTCTTATTGATTGATAATGTGACAGTGTATGTATTTCAATTATGACACTGCATACTTACTACTGTCTTGGGAATATATTACATTGTTACAATTCATTTACAAGCATTGCAGAATATCTCTCAAAATTGTAATTTTCCAACTTTAAAATGATTTGTTGCTGTTTCAAAATAATTACAAACAATTGATTTGAACGTTTGAAGCAAATTTGTAAAAGTTGATTTATTTTCAGATCTAAAACTCCTGTTTTACAATATAAAATAAATTTAAATGGATTTTGATACATATTTTAAACGACAATAGGGCTTATTGTATAAAGCAGTAATTTCGTATGCACTTGTCCTTAAAATTCCATTAATTAAAAGATCCATTCTGTGATTTTTTATTTGTTAAACAATATATTTAACCATAAACATTGACAGGAGTGCTCTTTTGATATCAAATATCTTGTCGTGAAATTCTTATTTTATCCACTTATCTGATTTTCATACGATCTATGCATACGCTGTCTCTTGTTACAGTGTATATTTATAAATATGCACTTGCCATATTATACACAGTATTCATAAAATATTAGGAAAGCATTTTAGTACATTTTTTTAGAGATTTTATTTTATAAGCGCGTGAACATATCAAGCCGATTAGTTGGATAATGAAGGTGTATATCAAAATATTTGAATACATTTCTTTGATGCCCAGGAAATCTTTCTCGACTTTATCAATACTATAAAATACTTCAAAGTTGTTAGTAAACATTTTAAAGCGTATTCTCAATATAAAACTGTAATAAACATTTTAAAGTTTAGAAATCATTTTTCCTACAACCCAATATTGCGAATTCGTGTCGTCATACACACAATATTGTGGTTAGACTAGGTTATTCGATATGTTATTTCTTACTATACAATGCGACCAATTGAATCTATCTCTGTTCAGAATGTGTTATAATCTTTATTTGATTTCTCCTTTACAAGGTTTAAGGTTTCTGTGTTGAAAACATTTAATATTGACTATGATTTTCCTGTCAAGGTAAATGTCTTAAAAAATGTGTACCGTCTTATCACATTAAGGTAGTATTGAAAATATCTTGCAATTGCTTTATTTTTCAATTTAAGGTACAATTAATTTATTTTTGTGAAATTATGTCAACAATTTCAATTTATTTGTTGATGTAACTACCCTGCTCATGTATCTGTACATATAAGAAATAATATTTCCCAAACAGCGTAGCCGGAGTGTTATAATGATGCGCATCCGAACAACAAACAGTGATTTTATCAAGCAATAAAATCACCGATTTCGATATATTATTTCGATTTTTAGTGGTTACGTCACATGTCTAATTAGTCCAAGAGATGGCGGGGTTTTATTGCAACTTACTGTATCACCAAAACAAACATTGCCATTGTAAAACATATTGTTTGTAGTTTCTAAAAAACGATTTCTTAAGTTACCCAGCCCGGGCAAAAGTACAAAAATTCAAGATGGCCGCCAAAATGGCCGTCATATATTACAAAATACCATATAATTTTCGTTTCTTGAATTTTTACTTTAAGATTTTGTACAAAATAGTTTTAATTGCACAATATCAGATAAAATATGATAAAATTATGATTCAATCAAGGAAAAATGACAATTATATGGCAAACTTTAAAATTATCACCATTAATTTACCAAAAAAGTGGTGAAAAATAACACTTTTTGACAATTTGATGACTTTCGTTTTTCCGTATTAACACAATATAAATGAAAATGCATTATAATTGTGTGTACTTTATCAATTTAACTTAGCTAAACAAGTTTAGCATAAAAAAATCATTATCTGTGCATTTATGCTGTAAAAGTAGAGTTTCAAAAGTGGGTGGGGTAAAATTTCCGAAAATAATATTAAAAATTACAATGTTTAAAACCTTGTCTTTACTTTGTTATTTAAGTTTAATGTAAAGGAAATTGTGTTTTAATTGTATGTTCTTTATCATTTGAACATTTTAAACATAAAAAATATTACCTGCACATTTAACACAGAAGAGTAGATCTTAAAAAAGTGGGTGGGGTAAAATAACCGAGAAAGAAAGAGAAAAAAAGAAGAAAAAAAAACGTTCAAAATTATTAAGCTTCTAAAACTTGCCTTTACTTTACTATTTTAGTTCATAGATAACGTAATTTTGTGATAAGAAATATAAAATTTGTATTACATTTGAGAATAAAATTATCACAATCAATTTGCCAACAAATAAACGGTACCAAAACATATCTTTTTAGATTTTGTTGCCTTTCGATATATCTATTTGACACAAAGTAGAATGAAATGATGTCACAGTTGTCTGTCTTTTATCAGTGGATTATAGTTTGACAAGTTATTAAAAGTTATCATATATCTTAGAAGAGTAGAGTTTTAAAACTTGGTGGGGAAAAATAACACCCAAAACATTAATTATAATGTTCATCAACTTGCTTTTTTTGGTTCTATAATATCTGTTAAACAATTATGTGATGATAGCATGTAATATGTTTTCAAAACATAAGTATTGTATAGAGAAATACTTTTTTGAAAAGATTTTTTTATAATGTTCTTCCAGTAAAAATTGTAAAATGGATATTCCATCTCACTTCATTTTGATATAAATATTAGTTTTGGTTGACACATCATCGGTATAAATTTGAATACAATACTATCTAACATGAAAGAAAGGAGAAGTGATTATTGTCATTGATGTAAGGAGTATTCATTAATGAATTGTTGGGCCAATATCATACTGAATAAAATCACAGTCATAGAAAATTGCAATAGTTGAAAGCAAGAGGTGTTTAAGCCTTAATGAACAATTATCAATTAAACTTAAAATACGATTTAAATACATATATAAATATAAAGTATAGATGTATTAATACATGCTGCACAAAAGAAAACAGTCAATTTTAATACTTAAAATAAAGACAGCATTTTATGCCGCTCCCCTGCAAAAATTTGTGAGGAATAGTAATTTGTTCAGTGCCACCCCTTCTTCCATAATCCATACTTTGAGTGGGGTCCGTACCTTTGTCATTTATGGACAAATTAAATTTTGCATGAATTGTGCACTGATGGTCACGTCAAGTCAATAATTCTATCATTCCCGGACAAATTTTTGAAATAACTTAATTCAAATGTTTTTGGACATTATATCGATGTGTCACATTCAAAAATCAAATATCAAGCTTTAAAACGCAAGGTCTCACTTGTACTGCCATATTCATAATATGATTTATATATGGCTGTGTCCTTCCCACGACATTGTCATTCATGGATGAATTTTAACAACTATGCATACATTTTTAAATTGATCTGATGTGTCTCACACTTAAAGTATTGCTCAAAGTCACCTCTAATTTTTCATTTTCATGTTTGATACTCTTGTCTGGTCTACACTTCTGATTTGAATAGATGTGTTGCCTACATGTTTCGCAAGATTTGTTTGTTTGTTTGTTTGATTGGGTTTTACGTCTCACCGACACAGTATACATGTAGGTCATATGGCTACGTTCCAGCTTTACTGATGGAGAAAGATGTCATTTCGTGCATTATTTTAGGCGAGTAGAACCACCGACCTCCCGTAAGCTAGCTGGATAGCTTCCTCTCATGAAAGAATTCAAAGTCCCTGTCGGGATTCGAACCCACAGCGGTGTTGGGCAAGTGGTTTGAAGTCAACAACCTGAACCACTTGACCAAAGATTCTCAAGAAGTAATCAAGTCTCGGGCTCGAAGGTTAAGGTAATTATTGTCAATTGATAGATTTTGCAAATATTATGCGTAAACATGCTGCTTATTAAATGGATATTAATTTTAGCGAACTAGATTCAGTTGTTTATCTAGAATGTCAAGGTCACAAATGAATGTCAAAAGTCATGATACTGCATTAAAAGTTATGTCCAGTCCATATAATACTCCCCACTTATTTACAGATTTTAAAATAGTTTCGCTTAACTATGCAGAACATTAAAACATTTTATTATTGTGAAAAAGTTTGATCATAAAGGTCGAGGTAAAACTTGTCTTTTTAAGTTGCCACAAAATTTGCCTTGTTAGTTCAGTCTGTTTGTTTGATTGGGTTTTACGTCACATCGACACAGTATAGGTCATTTGGCGACGTTCCAGCTTTACAGGTGGAGGAAGACCTCAGGTGCCCTTCCGTGCATTATTTCAGGCACAAACGGACACCTGAGTAGAACCACCGACGTTCCATAAGCTAGCTGGATAACTTCCTCACATGAAAGAATCAAAGTCCCTGTCAGGATTCGAACCCACAGCAGTGTGGGGCAAGTGGTTTCTGGTTTGTGGTTTCTGCCCATTGTTTTCTCGTTTAGGGCACACGCATTTTATTACTTGGGGACCATACGCCGCTTTTCATGGAATGGCACGGAAGTGTCACATTGAAGGTTCCATGATTACCGCCGTATGAACACATCTGCGGATGTTTCTAAATTCAAAATTTTACTACTTCATGTTTAAATGTTGAATTCTGCTTAAGCCGGTGCTAGGGGGCGTGGACGGTATTTTGCACTTTCCAGTACCGTCCATGAACAGGCTCAATCAAACTGAGCCTGCAACATTTTCAACTTTGCCGTGTTGGGCTTTCTTTAGGGATTCTGTATTTATCTATTTTATTGAAGTCAATGACGTTAACCACTCGGCCACAGACGCCCCATGTCAGTCAGTCCAAGAATAATATGATAGATGAATAAACACTACCAAAGCATAATTTTGTGGCAAATTAAGAAGGCCAGTTTGACAGCAAGAATAGTAAAAGTAACGCTTGTATATCAAAAAAGTACTTTGACGGTTTTGCCTGGTTAGATTAGTGTCATACATTCATAGATGCATTTTATATAACTTTACGCACGAGTATAGGAAAGTTTGTGTTGGGTGAGCATCAGATTAGTAATCAAGGTGTCGCTTGCTTGATCCTTTGATGAAGTAAATTTCTCTTTGAAAAATCATGTAAGATAAGCAGGGGTCACTTGCTGCGTGGATCGAAAGCCGAAATAAGACCCAAACATTTGTTATAGAACGCCCAATTTCTGTTTCATCCATTGTTTTCTCATTAGGACACACATATTCTGTTACTTGTAGGACCATACGCCACTTTTCATGTACTGGCTGAAAAGTGTCACATTGAAAATTCCATGATGACCTCCATATTTACACATCTGCGGATGTTTCAAAATTCAAATTTTACTATTTTATGTTAAATTTTGAATTATCCTTAAGCCGGCGCCAGGGGGTGTGGACGGTAGTTTGCACTTTCCAATACTATCCATGAACAGGCTCAATCAAACAAAGTCTGCCACATTTTCAATTTTACCGTTTATTGGAGGATCTTAAGGGATTGTATTTCTCTTTATTAACACCTGTTACTTATGCCAGACTAGCATTGTCCAGAAAAATATAGCAAATTTAGCAAATAGAATGAAAAACGGAAAGCTTTAAGAAAACACGATATGGCTTATTTACACTCAGTTCGATAGTGCCTATTCATGGACAGCAGTGGTATATGCAAGCTTCCATCAACTTCCTCTAGCACAGGCTTAAGCAAAATTCAATTTTTAAACAAAAAAGTAGTGAATTTATAATAGTGAAATTTTAATTTTTAAACATCCATAGATAAGTTCCTAAGACGGTAATCAAGGGATCTACAATGTAACAATAATATTGCGCCACTCCATGAATCTCCAGTAAAATAATGTGTGTAACCTAAATATCAAAATTGTGTTGTACTAAATAATTGAAATTTTTGAATTAGGGTTAAGAAGTCACCAAAGGGCAGATCCTTAATCAGGCAACATATCCTTGGGGGTGATCGATATTTAGTATTCACGAAGGAATACTAGAATCACCCTACAGTAATAAAGTCAAATTTCATAATTTCAAGATGTATGTATTTCTGTGACAAGTTTCTAAATGTTAATTGATAGTTTAAACATGTTTTCACTATTTGGATGTTTTGTGTGCTAATCCAGTTACCTCTCTGGCGTGGGTTCGATCCCCGGGAGATGCTTTGGTAGTTTAGCGCAAAGGTAGTCTAGTACTGGTGTAACTCTCCAGGAATGATGGTTAGGAAACTACCCGCCTATATGACTGAAATACTGTTGGGAAAAGGCGTAAAATGAAACAAACAAACACCAAAATTTAAAATCATTTGAGAAAGGAAGATAAAAGCTTTTCGAGATCTGAGGCACAATTGGCCTTTAAGGAAAACAGAATCAATTACAGGTGTTATAAACATGTATCAAGAATATCAAAATTACATTTTTTGTAGAAAGAACACAATAAAACTTTTTCTTCCTGTAAGAGTATGTTGACTAAGTATCGTGATGTCTTCAGGTTTAAGTTCAATTTTATCCCACACACTTTTAGTGCTATTCTTCTGAGAAACATGCCTAGCGACAATTTCAATTACTAGTAAATCGCACTTATTATCTATTTCTTGTTACAGAGATGAAACGAAAGTCACCAATGTTTGTTGTTTTTTATACATTTTCATAATTAATTATGATACCATGAAACGATGTTGTTTTTTTTCTTAATTGATTAAAGAATTAATATACTGAAATTTGAAAATACTTCTGTTTGGTATACAGCCTCTTTTTAAATATGAAATAAACAGCTTTTGAGTACACACATACAAAATTAAATAAGTTTTTACTTCATACACTATAGATAAACACAGTACAAGTACAAAGCGTCATTAAAACTGGCATTTTTATAAGGACCAAATTAACTTGACCATCAATAGGGAGTGAAGCTTTCCATAACAAATTAATTCTGTCATTCAAAGTAAAATATTCGGTAAGAATTTCGAAGATTTCAAAAGATATCTGCAATAAAAGGGTTATGCGAAAAGACAACTATGCTAGGTACATTGTTAACACAATGTTTTGATAAAAATTGTCAAAATATGGCAAAACAAGACTATTAAACATTAAAAGTAAAAGCATATTCCATTAGCATTTTAATTTTGAAAAGTGTAATGTCGGTCATTTAACCCTACCCATTTTTTTAAACTTTCTTTCTGGGATATATTCTCTTGTAATGATTTCTATGCAAATCTAATACAGTTTATAATCAGCTAAAACAACTGTAGCAAAAAGATATACCAAAAGGCTACAAAATGTCAAAACTGTGGGTTTTTGGCTTGCAGCCATTTCATTTGGAAAATTTGTTCCGGTTAGGTTGTTTCCTGCTTACATCTGTTGGTGCATGATTGAACGGGAAACCAGCTGCAATCGTGCCAATCGCAACTTTTCGGCCTTTTCCGTCACTCTTCGGATTAATGATAATAGCCGATGTAGTTCCGATTGCAATCGTGACAATTCCGGCGATTCCGTCATAGTGCGGAATCAGACGAAGTAATATTACGGAAATCTAAGCTATTTTAGTTACTTCGGTAATCCCAGTTTGTTTATATAAATAGGATTTCTATTTTTACTTGATTTATCGATTTAAACCGTAATAAATTATAAACGAAATTGTTCCGTTTCAATTGTTTTTCAAGACGCAAAAGTTAGTTTCTTTTATAATTGTTTTTGTCTGTATTAGTTTTATACAATAGAGAATGGTGACTGTAGTAGTATTCCGTCTTCAAAGGGTGGTCCTGCTTACCAAATCACGCATGATCGAGTTATATTTAGATCAATTTCTTGGTGAGGTAATCTAAAAATAGCCCATGCATATCATTAACCTTGCCACGTGCTGATCTACAGATAGCGCATCGTCTATTTGTAATCGTGTAACATAGTTGATACATGCTTATTAATTGGTACCACGTAAAGAAGTATTTTAGTGCATTTACTTGTCTATAAAGCAAAGGAATGATTTCGCTGCGAAAAAGGGGAAATGAAATGTGCACACTTGTTTTCCTTCAGTATCACGTTAGTATTTTTACGATTGTTCATTTTCTTTATTAGTTTTATACAATAGAGAATAGATTTCAAATCGTTTTGACAAAAAATATTCGGTTTTCCAAAAAAAAAAACCAACTAAATAAACCCTTTATGATATACAAATACCGTAATTCAAAAAAAAAAATGTGATAATTAATTGAAACCCCCCCCAAAAAACAATTTTAAAGGGTTGGGATGAAGGCACAACTGTGCAAGCCTTTCCTTTTAAAAGGAAACTTTATTTTACCTTCTTATTTTTTGGTGAATTGTGATAATCTTGAAGTTGCTATGACATGATGTTTCTTTTCTTCTTAAATGTAATATATATTTATAAATTTCAACACAGAATTTAAATAATATATGGTTAGTGCACTAAAATCATAAAATAAGGGCAAGTTTTAGGAGCTTCTTAATTTTGAACGTTTTTTGGGGGATTATTTTACCCCACCCACTTTTTAAACTCTACTATTCTGTGATAAATGCTCTGGTAAAAAAAAAATGCTTTTGTTATCAAGAAAGGTTCAAATGATAAAGAACACACAGTTAAAATACATTTTTCTTTACATTAAACTGAAATTATAGAGTAAATACATGTTTTGGGAACATTGTAAATTAAAAAAAAAGTAGTAATTTTACCCCACCCACTTTTGAAACTCTACTCTTACAGCATAAATTCACAGATAATAATGTTTTATGCCTAACTTGTCTAGCTATGTTAAATTGATAAAGTACACACAATTTAAATGTATTTTCATTTATATTGTGTTAATACGGAAAAACGAAAGTAATCAAATTGTCAAAAAGTGTTATTTTTCACCACTTTTTTGGTAAATTGATAGTGATAATTTTAAAATTTGCCATATAATTGTCATTTTTCCTTGATTGAATCATAAATTGACCATATTTTATCTGATATTGTGCAATTAAAACTATTTTGTTCAAAATCTTAAAGTAAAAATGCCTTGTCGTAGGGAAAGAGAGCCAAATAAATTTAATGGTTAAACTGATTTTGGTTTGTTTTTAGCCATTTTGAACAGGTTACAAAATACAATACGAATACGAATACGAAAATTTTATTCAGCATTAAACATGTTCAAACAATGTTTATAGCCTATACAAATTCTATTGTACAGTGTGAACAAAAAACATAGAAGAAAAGAAAAGCAAACAACAAAATGTATTTTTTTACATAATAAATTATACAGTTATCAGAAGAGATTGTTTAATGAAACATTATTCTGTAAAGAAAGTATCATGATTATGTAATGTCGAATAAACATGTAAATGTATCATTACACATATATAACCCTGAACTGAACTGTGCTGAACCCTGGACCGCCCAAACAACAGAAACAAAGGATATTATCTTTTGCCGAGGTATCCGCCACAGAAACGCCACCACCACCCCCGTCCCAAAGTACAACACGAGCCCGTGCTAACAAGGCAAATGATTCTGAGGTAATGGCTTTCTTACGTGAAATGAAATCTGAGATGAAGACTGATTTATCGAACATTAACAGCAAAATTGATGATATAAATAAAACAGTTAACGTGCTTAAAAGTGAAAATGTTAAGTTACGCCAAGAAAATGTATGTATGAAGCAGGAACTTTCTAATCTGTCTGTGAAGTTAGACAGGCTCGAGGGACATTCACGTAGAAATAATTTACGATTTCTTGGTATTGAAGGCCGTATTTCTGAGAGCTGGGAGGAAAGTGAACGGAAGGTACGAAACTTTATTTCCAATACACTTAACCTAACTGAATTGGCAAATGTTGACATTGAAAGGGCCCATAGAGTAGGCAGTAGACGATCGGACAGTTGCCCCATTATAGCTAAGTTTAGCAAATACAAGGACCGAGAATGTGTATTGCGTGCGGCTCGTCAAAGTCTTAACTCGCAATCGCAGTATTCAGTGCGTGAAGATTACACTGAGCGTGTACAATTACACAGGCGAGAACTGACCAAAACATTAGTTGAGGCCAGGAACCAGGGCAAATATGCATCACTTCGCTTCGATAAGCTCATTGTTGACGGTGACATGTACAAATACAACGACACAGACAATATAGTCGAGCGGATTGGTAGTTCGAGATCAAGTGGTCGTGTTGGCGCGAACAACGGATTGCAGCGATTGGACGCTAGTCGCGGGAATGATGACGCAGATACCCGTGCCTCTCAAGGTCAAAATAACTACAACAGTAGTAACGCATCTTCGCGTGGGCGTGTGAGTAACAGACTTTTAACTAGTGAGGTATATACTCAACCAATCAACAGCCAGGATCATGAAGCGGACGACAGTGACCGTGACCTCTAGGGAATCGGCCAAGGCCAAATAAACAATAAAACCGATGTAAATATTAGCACATGGAATGTGTGCGGTCTTTATAAATTTATTGACAATTTAGAAATTAAGTCTTTTTTAAGTATTTATGACATTATAGTCCTTTGTGAAACATGGAGTAAATTTAAGGGTGAATTTGACAATTTTATTAATTGTTATGTACATTTTGACTTTGTTCGTAATATGAATTCGAACTCCATAAGGAATAGCGGAGGTGTTAGCGTTTTTATTAAAAGTAATCTTGCAAAACTAAATATTATTCGTCGCTTATATGATAAATATGACAATTGTGTAGTATTATATTTTGAATTATCTACATTGTTTACTTGTGAAGATATTATTATGTATTTAACATATATATCACCAGAAGGTTCATGTTATTATGATGATAAAGAACAAAAAAATGGTATTTTCTCAATGCAGTCAAACATAGAATGTATATTTACTGAACACCCAAATACGTCTTTATTTATTGCTGGAGATTTAAATAGTAGGTGCAAAGACTTTTTAGATTATATACCTGATGATAATTTGTTTCATATTTTTGGTACTGTTGATTATGATGGTAGTTATTTTAACACTCCACGTCGCAGTAAAGATAGTATACGAGGAAATAACTATGGCAAGTTTTTAGTTAATCTATGTTGTTTATTCGATATTCATATATTGAATGGAAGGTTTGAAGGTGATATTGATGGCAATTTTACCTGCTTTTCTAATGATGGTGCTAGTTTGGTAGACTACATGATAGCCTCCTCAAATTTATTTCCTTACATTAGAAATTTCTGTGTCTTAGATAGAGATGATTCGGATCATTTCCCCATATCATGTGAATTAACATTGATTAAAAAGCCTGTGCTTAATATGCGTGGTAATGACGTTGAAACTTTAACTCCCATTAAAAGGTATAAATGAAATCAGTCTCACATGCTTAGTTTTATTGATAATTTTAAAAGTACTTTGCAAAATATATCTCATTCTTTGAGTAATACGGTTTGTAATGATGTTAACACAGGTGCTAAGGCAATTACTTCATTATACCACGAAGCTGGTAAGTGTATGTTAGTCAAAAATGTGAGCGGACGTTTCTCTTCACAACCTCCATGGTGGAATTCTACTTGCGACAATCTTAAATATATTAAATATCGAGCGCTAAGGAAATTTAGAGAATTTAATTCACTGCTGGATCTCAGAATATTTAAAGATAAGCGCAATGAATTTAAGAACTATTGTCGGATTATGCTTTTGCAATACCAATTTTCAAATAGAAACATGTTACTTGCTAGTAGTAATGAGGTAAAGAGGTTAAGAGAGGTAAAACTTCAAGAGCTCTAGATATTAGTATCTTCCCATCTGAGTGGTATCAATACTTTGCAGGACTTCTTTATGATGAAAATGCTGTTGCTATTGATCAACCTTCTGATAATTATATTGTCCCTTCTGCGAGTGTTCTTAATGAACCATTTACTTTAGATGAGGTACTCAGATCTATAGCAAACTTGTCTGTTGGTAAATGTAGTGGCATCGATGGTATTCCGGCTGAATTTTTTAAGACTACTATGGATGATATAGCTCCAATATTTTTAGCATTGTTTAATCATATATTTTTAACTGGTAATATTCCATTATCTTGGAGGTCGTCTGCTATAACTCCTGTTTACAAGTCTGGACCGAGTAACATTCCTGGAAATTACAGAGGCATATCTATTACAAATACTATGTATAAAATATTTTCGGGTGTCATTAATAAACGGTTATATGATTGGGCTGAAGAAAATAATAAGATTGATGAATCCCAGGCAGGCTTTCGGAAGGGTTATTCAGTTGTTGATAATATTTTCTGTTTACAATCAATGGTTCAGAAGTATCTATCTAAAAAGTGTGGTCGTTTTTATTGTATCTACGTCGATTTCCGCAAAGCTTTTGATAAAATTAACCATAATAGACTATTTGTTTCTTTAGAGAAGAAGGGAATTCACGGTCAATTTATGAATACTCTCAAGTCTCTTTATACCGATTTAAAATCATGTGTCAAACTCAATAACAATGTCACTGATTTGTTCTCGTGTAATACCGGCACCCGCCAAGGGGACAAAACAAGTTCGACAATTTTTTATCTCTTTATAGATGAGTTGTCTGTCCTTTTACGTGAAAATTGTGAGAGTGGTATTTTTATCACAAATGATATTCCAGATATTTTTGTTTGATGTTCGCAGACGATGTAGCAGGGTGTGCCGAAACTGCATTTAAGCTTCAACAGCAAATAAATATTATTGACAATTTTTGTTGTGATACTGGGATGGAAATAAATATGGATAAGACTGAAATTACGGTTTTTCGAAATGGAGGTCCTCTTCGTCAATATGAGCACTGGTCGTATCGTGGGACACAAATCAATATTACCTCTCAGTATAAGTACATGGGTATCTTACTTACATCAAGTTTGTCATGGTCATCCGCTCATTCTAAGTTAGTATCTCAGGCGCAAAGAGCTCTCTTTGCCATAAATGCTTATCAAAGACCTTTTGGTTATTTTTCTGTTGTTGATTCTTTTAAGATTTTTGATTCCATGGTCAAACCGATACTTTGTTATGCATCTCAAATTTGGGGCTATGAATATGTAGATACAATAGAATCTATTCATAATAAATTCTGTAAACGTATTTTATATGTACGTAGAACTACTAATACATGTATGGTTCTTGGTGAATGTGGTAGATTGCCTTTATGTACTACATATTATATAAATTGTATTCGATATTGGTGTAATTTGTTAACCATGCCATCACATAGATATCCAAAGCAATGTTATAACATGTTAAAATCTCTAGATGATGCCGGTAGAAACTGCTGGGCAACCAAAGTTAGAACACTTTTGTATAAATATGGATTCAGTTTTATATGGATAAGTCAAGATGTTGGTGATGTCATTGCCTTTATTACCATGTTTAAACAAAGAGTTGTTAACTATTGTACACTAGACTGACAAACAGCTCTTGAATCCTCTAGTAGATGTGATCATTATAATAACTTTAAAAGCCTACTTACTGTTGAAAAATATTTAACTATGGATATTCAGTTAAAATATAGAATTGCTATGTCAAAGTTTCGCCTTTCAAATCACAGGCTGAATATTGAATTAGGTAGATATAATAATGTTATAAAAGAAAATCGTATATGTAACTTTTGCCAACAGTTTAATAATGCTAATGTAATTGATTGTGAGTACCATGCCTTTTTTAAATGTGTTAGATATGATACTATTAGACAAATATATTTATTTAGCTGGTATATACATGGAACAGAACTTCAAGATTTCTATGCTCTTTTGTCTTCTCAAAACCCTGACATTGTTAAAAATATATCTATTTACATCTATCAACTTATGAATATAATTAATGATACTTAAGTTTCACAATATACAACTACTTGACATTTTATTATATGTTATACCTTATGATGTATTTTGGGCCGGAGGCCTTTATTTACAAATAAATGATTTGAGTTTTGAGTTATAACCCTATTGAAATAACCCTACAAAATACAATAAATGGTCCGAACTAAACAAAGCCCAAAACTAGGCAAATTGCCTTAGGGGATATGCACAATGTATATTGGAAAAATTGTCTCAAACAGAGTTGAGCAATTATTCATTTCAATCCAAGTGAAAAAAACGTCCAGCTATCAGTTTGCATTTAGAAAAAAGGACCAAACAAATAAGAATCCAGTGCCGAATTGGATTACCTGTTAAAGCGCCTCGGTATAAAAGTTTACCCCGACATGTAGACCATTTTTAGATGGACGAAATAGGTCAGATCTCAGGCGCCACGTGCAATTTGAGCACCCGTCCAAAAGCGTTTGGTTTTATTGAACTTCTATACTTTAACATAAAAATTCTCAGACAAAATGTCTGCAATTTCACCATTTACTTACGTTTTTATTTTGCTTTCGTTAGATCTCAACGTAAAAATGAAAACATATTTACCTTTTTTGTCGTTATATGTGTTCCTTGAAAATCATAACGGTTTTTGATTTAGATGCCCGTTATTGTTTTAGGATTGATGATGTATATCTATATGGTGTTATTTAACTAAATATACTATATAACACTGCAGTAAAGTTCAACTGTACAAGTCAAATCTGGAAATGACATGTGTTTTAAATTATTTCAATAACAAACATTTTAGATACATTTTATTATTAATTACATACAAGCTGGAAACAAAATAAAATTCACGATAAGTGAAAATAGAGAATTACCGCAGTGAAATACAGTCAAGAGCGGGCAAGACAATATTCGGTTACAATTTTAAACGTTTTAACGTACAAGTGTAAATTTACAGTATTAACACCAGATAGAGATTTTTTATTAAAAAAGATTGTTATCCTTATAGATACCGATCAACAATAAATATGTTTTAGTTTTAGGAGACACGTAAATGTTTCAAAAGAATCTGCTCGTCATGACATATGTTAAATACTCCGTGGATACATTCACTGATTTCATTGCATGAATCTGCCAAATTGACCTCGGCAATATATTCCTTTTTTCGTTCTTCTTTCACGACAAGGTACATAAGTACTTTAGGAATGAGCTCTATGTATATGTATAACTATAAGTTATATATATCGCTATAAATGCTTCTAAACTTTGATTGATATAGTAGCTATGTCATATACTTTTTTTTAATTCAATAATGTAGATTATATACTAACCTAATATAAGTTAGCATTGTAATACCATCTCCATAGAGAAAATCCGGCCGGAATTAAAGAGTATACGCTGAAAAAAAAACCCACAGAAAAAGTACTTTGACACTCCTCTGAACTTCGACAATTTAGTTTTTCAGAAAATGTACAACGGAAATAGATTTTGACAGTTACAGATATAACAACATAAAGTAAAGCGGTACACAATGCAATTACAATTAGAATAACTCTGATTGGTTTATAAGAATTTAACAATACAAAAAGAAAGGCTATACGCAAAGAAGATAATATTTGTAAAATAATAATTAATGAACAAAGAGTAGTTAGCGTATTTTGATCAGTACAAAAGGTTGCCTCGAAACAACAAACAGAATGGCAAAACTAAAAATGTTGCAGGGTCGGTTTGATTAAGTCTGTTCATTGACGGTGTTGGTAATTGCAAGCTACCGGTTACGCCACTGGAATCGAACACTGGCTTAAGCAGCATTTAACATTGCTTATCAATGGTGACATTTTGAATTCAGAATAGTTACACTTGTGTGCCCTACTATGATAATCATTGTGGGGTCTCACGAGAAAACAATGGGCAGAAAAGTAAATTGGAATAGTGATAGAGGACCTCTTCCTGCACTTCAAAACTGTTAAAGTTTTATACAGTGTATTTCAGAGCTTACTGTTATACTGCTCTTTCAAAAGGTTTTGTTATTTCATTTTATAATATCTTACCAATTTAAGATAATATTCATCGAATTATTGACCGTAAACTGAACTGAACTGACTGAATTTGTCACACATGAAGTATTATACATAATGATTGCAGTCGGAACTTCCAGTATTCGTAATTCGTCTTGGTTTACGTTTTTGTTCTAATAATGTCTTGTTGCAAAAAAAAAAACATTTTGTAAATACAGACATAAAAGTATAGGCAAATTGGTGTGACTTACATATAATAATAGCAGTAAACTAATAAAATATAATTAAATTCAGTTATAAGAATTAAACATAACTTCTAAGTAAGTACATGCACGTATTTTCTGTTTTCGACTTTTGACACTTTTCAGGGTTTTTCATTTAAATGTCAACAGCTCAAGTTGTCTCCAAATTAGTTCACGACAGCATGTCAATTTCCATTTACTGTTAAGAATGTCTAGACAGTATTGAAATGCATGTTATATTGCATTTGGAAAATGTAAAAAAAATCTGTGTTCTTTTCCATTTAAATTGAAACAGGTTCGGAATAAGCTATTGATTTTCGATAAATAGAAGTACCTTTAATATGATATGCCAGTATAGTAAAGGACCAAATCCTAGATTAGATATTCTTAATATAAAACCAGCAACCTGTGATTCTGTATAATAACATGTCAAAATATAACAGTACCAAAATAAACATGAAATAGTATGGGAAGTATAAAAGTTACATCACCATCAATATAGTACAGAGGTCGTCCAGGTTTTTATCTTGCAAGATAATGTTGTATGATCAGCTTTATCAGCAAGTACTTCTTATATCATGTATCTTACCTGCCGTGATAAATCTGATCACTATCCTGTTTAAGTTCAGTATATGGTCAATCAGTCGATTGATATTATCTTAAATTTTTGTAAGATATTATAATTTAAAGTAACGACATCTTTTGAAATAACTGTATAACAGTAAGCTTTGAAATACAATGTATGAATCTTTAACAGTTTTGAAGTGCAGTTCAAGGTAAAAATTAAGTGTGTGGTATGCAGGTTTATTAATACCTTTTGGTCATCTTTCACTATTCCAATTTACTTTTTCGCCCATTGTTTTCTCGAAAGACCACGCGCTTAGTATCATAGTATGGTACAAAAGTGTCTCTTTTCTGCAAATGAAAATGTCACCATTAATAGGAAATTTTAAATGCTGCTTAAGCCAGTTCTAGTGGCGTAAACGGTAGCTTGCAATTAACAGTTCATTGGTGTGAAGGGTATACCAGTTATATACTTGTTGATGGTATAAAATGAAACAAATTACTTAGCCGCTTCTTAAGGAAAGTCCAACTATATATTGTCTGCTTAAGAAAGGCGATTGCTTAAAACATGTAACTGAAGAAAAGTGTAAGTTTTTAACAATTTTTGATTGGCGGTTTAAGCCATGTTACTGATAAATACAGATGACCGCTGATTCAGGTTTTCCTGAAGATAGCCTATCACCTGTTTATCCTTTGTAAACTGTACACCAAAGCAGTTTCATGTTCAATATATTCTTAATAGATTTGGGGTTTTCTGACAGCCGAATCCTGAAAATATGCAATTACCTAAAAATTTACGTGACAAAATTATTTACACACCAAGCTATTTACCGCATATTAACTTAACATTGTCATCATAATAACGATATGCATGTCTTTTATGCGACTTATAATGTTTCAAAATTCATTATTGTACCAGTTAATGTTAATTGTTGAATTCTGATTAAGCCGGTGCTAATGGACGTTGACGGTAATTTCCACTTGACAGTACCGTCCATGAACAGGTTTAATCAAAGCGAGCCTGCAACATTTTCAATTTGCCGTGTTGGGCTTTCTTTAGGGATTCTTTTTTTTTATCTATTTTATATATTTCTCTTCACAAGAACGATGTAGTTGCTGTAAATTCAGCATTAACTTTTCAAAGGAAACTTATGAAATAAAACTATAGTTGACGAACAGTATACATAGAAACATCTAGGGCATTCGTTGGGTTATAATGTCAGTATTAATTCGCAAAAATTTGATTAGAAAAATATCTTTTGAACTAAAACACGCTCAAAACGAACTTTATGTAATCATTTTTGTGTTACGGCTGAGCGTATTACGTTTCATGATGATTTTAACACTTTTAAATAATAAAATACGCTAAATGCCGTAATTAAGCACAAGAAACACACTGGCAGTTACAAAAGTTATCATAAAAACTCCAGGACATATTTTGAGTTATCACAAGAACTCCGTGACATTTGAAAAATCTGGTATAAATTTATTAGCCTGGGCTTTATGTTTGCAACTCTCCATTACATTTAGGTAATTAAGTATAGCAACGAAGAAGATCACAAATAAAAAGGTCAATATGTACGAATGAGCAATTAATTTGGAAATTTTACCCAAAACCAGCAGATTATTTAAAAAGGCGATGAAAAATAGACTGTAAGGTTTTTCTGAAACATAATACAATATGAAGGGCATGTTTAATTATCAAAGTTTAATTTAGCACTTAAAACTTCCCATTTAAAGGTAAAAATGACCATTTTTCACGTCAGTTCTCCAAGTATATAAATTAGAAAAGTTTTCCACAGAAATCCGTAACGTTTTCCAGGAACACCGTGACAGTTATCATAAGAACTCCATCCTTCGTGTAACAGTTCCTCCCCCGTAAGAAAGGGTAAGTATTTTTGTTGTCGCTCCTCTTTTAACGCCTAATGGCAGTATAAAATCATAATCCAAAAAACTTAATATGCTAAGTAATTTTAGTTGAACATTGGCAAAGAATTTAAGGGTACTTTGCCTTCATCTGAATCATTTTCAGGGTATATAATCATGCTCATATTGTAATCTTGTTACCACCATTTTATGATAAAATAACAACTAAACTATATGCTACTGTGCAACAAAGTATCGGCACGAGTTTATGTGGGTGATACATTATATATAATGTCGATCAAAAAATGTGTGTATTTCAATGGGAGACTTTGATAAAAAGTCGTAATACGCAACATGATAATTATATAGTGGTTTAACTAGGGATAAAAAATGATTGTATTATACTTACAATATGTTTCGGTAATTTATTTATTCATTTTCCATAAAATGAACGACCTTCATAAAATAAGTGTTAAATGTGTTATCATACCTTCTGAAAATAATCAGTTATTAAGAGCAATTTGTAAATAATGGCTCACGATCACGAAACCGAATATCTCACCGGCAGGAATCATTTTAAACATTCCTGGTATATTATATCATAATCTAACACGACCCGCATTTTCCCTGTTTAACAAAGAAAGGCCGAAAGTGTGTGTTGTTATGCAATAATATCACCTTTGACTTTCTATATTTAGACATGTGACGAAACCATTAGACATGTGATGTAACCTCCAAAAATGCGACGCACTGAAAGTAAGTACAGAAACAAATAGGGCACTCTTGAGGTTAATTTCAGGTTGGCAGCATTTATTTGTTGTGCTAGAATCGAAATAATACATCCAAAATCGTTGATTTTACCGCTTGATAAAATCACTGTTTGTCGTTCGGATGCGCAACATTAAATCACTAGGGCTACGCTGTTTGGGATATATTATTCCTGAAATGTACAGATGCATGAGCAGGTAGTTACATAAACGAATGAATTGAAATTTCGCTTTTCAGATTTTTGTCATAATTAAATTGAAAAGTGATGCAATTGCAAGATATTTCAATACTATCTTAATGTAATAAGGCGGTACACATTTTCATGACCATTACAGCGGTCAATATTGAATCTTTAAATATAGAAATATTAAACCGTGCAAAGGAGGAATCAAATAAACATTATAACACATTCTGAACTGAGTTAGATTTAATTGGTCGCATTGTATAGTAAGAGATAAGATATCAAATTACCTGCGACAACTGGAATCCGCAATAAAGGTTTGTAGAAGAATAATTTCTGAACTATACTTTTCAAAATATCATATAGTCAGGGAAGAATTCCTGGGCATCAAAGAAAAATTAATTCAAATATTTTAATATACACCTTCTTCATTATCCAACTAAACGACTTGATTTATTCAAGCGCTAACAAAATAAAACATTCATTAATGGTCTAAAATGCTTTTCTAATGGCAATTGCGCATTCATAGATATACACTATTAAAGCGATATAAAGCAAGTGACAGAGTATTAATGTTATTTCAAGGACCACTGAATACGAAACTGCTGCTTAATACAATTAGCAATTATTGTCGTTCAAAATATGTATCAAAATCCATTTAATTTTTTTTATATTGTAAAACAGGAGTTTTAGTTCTGAACATAAATCACCTTTTACAAATTTGCTTTCAAACGTTCAAATCAATTGTTTGTTATTGTTTTAAAACAGCAAACAAATAATTTTAAAGTTGGATAATTAAATTTCTGAGAGACATCTACAATGCTTTTAAATGATTTGTAACAATGTAATATATTCCCAAGACGGTAGTAAATATGCAGTATCATTATGGAATACATTCTTTGTCACATTATCAATCAATAAGAAATCGTTACTAATATATGTAGTCACTGCTGGCATTCAAACTAACGACGAATATTTCATAATGGATTGGTTAAGTAGACAGTTTGAATTGTTTTCTTCTTTCATTACATATAATTTTTACAAACATACTATTTTTGTATACGTTGAAACTGAAAAAGATTATTTCGTGAAAATTGCAAATTTACTACTGAACTGAAAAACGTAGACATAGGCTTTTATTATAATGTAATGAATGGTTTGAGAATGAAATTGCATTTTGCCTTTGATATGATTTGTTACGTTTTTTTATGTTGATTTTTTTTTATTTTATACGCAGTGTATAGACAAATCAACCTCTTGTTCGCAAGAAAAGTACAAGTTAAAATATATAGGCTCCAAAGTAAGGTACATAGGTATCAAGTGCTTGTAATAGCATAGTACACATTTATTTGTATATCTGCTGTGCATTTACTGTGCTTTAAACTAATAATATAACAAGCATTCCTTTTTGTACCTTGTTGAAATAAAAAAAAATAAAAATGTAATGGTTTCTCATTTCACAAATGTGTGTAAAGAAAAATCAAATTCAATTGACATTACAGAAATAACTATTACGGTTTGCTTGACAAATATCAGCATCTATAAACTAAATTACATTTATGAGTTTACATTTTTATCTTCAAGTATTTCGCTTTCATTACAGAATAGCTCCTTTTATGGTGTGTTATTATATCAGAAATCGGAGATTAGATGTCAGTATTTTTAGAAGGTTTTTTTTTTGTTCGGAGGTGGAATTGGGGCGTGTTTTGCAGGTGTTGGCTTTTAGTTTTAATATTTTTCTAGTATCTTTTGAACTAGAATGCTTCCGAAATTTTACCTAATTGATATTTAATATGCAAATGTATGTTGACTGTTCAATGTGTGTAGGAAATGTACACAAATGTTGATGAAA
This sequence comes from Ruditapes philippinarum, assembly GCF_026571515.1. Classification (NCBI taxonomy): domain Eukaryota; kingdom Metazoa; phylum Mollusca; class Bivalvia; order Venerida; family Veneridae; genus Ruditapes; species Ruditapes philippinarum. Next base: position 21,598 of record NW_026860915.1, read on the forward strand.
GTTGATAAATATAACGCAAAAGTGTCATTCCACCACAAGACTTTGCTTATATTTTACGTTTCAATATTTCACGCTTTTAATTAAAGATACCACTGTTTTACAAAATAATTTATTTACTACATTTAATTATACTACCCTTTTTGACTAACTGACTAACCAGTACAACAGTTTCGAAAGAGAGTTTGAATATGCTCATTATTTAATTATTTGAAAGGAAATATTTTAGGATTTGAAAAAGAAAAAAGGTTTTCTTAGCATAAACATTTTTATAAATAGTTTGAAGTCCAATAACATTCAAACAAACATTCAACATATCGTAAGCGATCGCCTACCTGTTGGCAACTTCCAAATGACACTGAAAATATAAATATTCCATGTAAAGGTTATTTTAAAGATACATGTACAGCATTTAATTCGAATCATCTTTGCAATTCAGTAAGGCATCATACAGTTTGTTGTCGTATTATTGTTATTATCAATCTTTTGTATCCTATGACAGAAGCATAAATCTTATTTTGTGTCGCCTCTACGGAGTAGTGGCGACATATAGGGATCACTTCTCCGTCGTCTGTCTGTCCGTCTGTCTGTCTGTCCGTCCGTCACAAAACTTGTCCGGACTACTCCTCATAAACTACTGGTGCAATTTCATCCAAACTTTACAGGCATGATCAGTACCAAGACTTGTTGTGCATATTGTCAGCATTTTCCGGTTCAATGATTTTTGTCAGAGTTATGGCCCTTTAATAAATTTTATTTTTTAAATTTTGTCCGGACTATTTCTCTTATACCACTAATGCAATTTCAATGAAACTTTACAGGATTGATCTGTAGCTCAAGTCCTTGCGCATATTGCACGGGTTTTCCGGTTGAATGATTTTTGGCCGAGTTATGGCCCTTTGATAGAAAGGTGTTTTTTTCTGTGTGTTGCCAGATACACAAAAGCTTGTCCGGACTAATCCTCATAAACTACTGGTGCAATTTCATCCAAACTTTACAGGAATGATCAGTACCAAGTTTAGTTGTGCATATTGTCAGCATTTTCCGGTTCAATGATTTTTGTTTGAGTTATGGCCCTTTAATAATTTTTGTTTTTAAAGTTTGTCCGGACTACTTCTCTTATACCACTAATGCAATTTCAATGAAACTTTACAGGATTGATCTGTAGCTCAAGTCCTTGCGCATATTGCACGGGTTTTCCGGTTGAATGATTTTTGGCCGAGTTATGGCCCTTTGATAAAAAGGTGTTTTTTTTCTGTGTGTTGCCAGATACGCAAAAGCTTGTCCGGACTACTCCTCATAAACTACTGGTGCAATTTTATCCAAACTTTACAGGAATGATCAGTACCAAGTCTAGTTGTGCACTGTCCGTCTGTCTGTCCGTCTGTCACAAAATTTGTCCCAACATGAAATTGGCCATCATGAGGCGACACATGTGATTACTGATCGCTCTTGTTGATAATGTATACCATTCAAATAATTTAATTTTAGGTAAACACATCAACAACTACGGTGGTGCCAATATTTATCAAATGGCTTTTCAATACCTTTGTACTAATGCCATATTATGAATAAGAATTGAAAAAACTATTCTTCAATAACTATTATTCTTCAACAACAATAAATAAAATTGTAAATGATAAAATGTTATCAAGATTGCTGCTCCTTTTTTCTGAAATGAATGAAATATTTATAATATTTTAATTTACTTGTGGTAATCGTTAGAATTGAATAACAGAAGAAATAACCAGACTAATGTGACTCTCTTAATTTTGTTTCAAGAACAACACGAAGTATTTCTAAAAAGATACTTGGCCGAGGTAAATCTGCTTAATGGCAAAAACCATATCGTATTGTTGTATTGACGAAAAAAGTAAGCAGTGGTTCTTTAATGACTCCAATGAGGTTTAAAAACCTAAAAAATATAACATTTGAATTTCCAACATAAATGAGCTGGGGCACTCTTAACAGAAATATATGCAAAGATAGTTAACATAAGAAATATACCTTAAAATAAATTGAAAATCGTACATTTATGCTTTTCGTAGCCCGATTTGAGTGAAAAGCTTTTAAACGCTTTTCATTTTGGGTCATTTTTAGCTCACCTGAGCATATGCTCAGGGTGAGCTATTAGGATCACTCTTCGTCCGTCGTCTGTCGTCCGTCTTGACCGTTGTCCGTTCACACTTTTAAAACACACAGGGATGTTCCTTGTGTGAAGCCTTAACAAAGTTATTCAAAGAATTACATTCCATGCAGAACTCTGGTTGCCATGGCAACCAAAAGAAAAAACTTTAAATATCTTCTTCTAAAAATCCAAAAGAGCTAGAGCTTAGATATTTGACTTGAAACATCTTCTAGTGAGTGTCTACCAAGTTTGTTCAAATAAAAGCACTTGGGTCAAAATTGGCCCCGCCCCAGGGGGTCTTTGATTTTCCCTATATGCATATAGTAAAAATTTAAAAAATCTTCTTTTAAATAACCCAAAGAGCTAATGCCAAGATATTTAGCATGAAACATCTTCTAATGGATGTCTACCAAGTTTGTTCAAATAAAAGCCCTAGGGTAAAAATTGACCCCGCCTCAGGGGTCATTGATTTTCCCTATATACATATAGTAAAAACTTAAAAATCTTCTTTTAAAGAACCCAAAGAGCTAGAGCTAAGATATTTAGCATGAAACATGTTCTTATGGATGTTTACCAAGTTTGTTCAAATAAAAACCCTGGGGTCAAAATTGGCCCCGCCCCAGGGTGTCTTTGATTTTCCCTATATGCATATAGTAAAAACTTAAAAAATTTTCTTTTAAATAACCCAAAGAGCTAGAGCTAAGATATTTAGCATGAAACATCTTCTAATGGATGTCTAACATGTTTCTTAAAATAAAAGCCCTGGGGTCAAAATTGGCTCCGCCCCAGGGGGTCATTGATTTTCCCTATATGCATAGAGTTAAAACTTAAAAATCTTCTTTTAAAGAACCCAAAGAGCTAGAGCTAAGATATTTAGCATGAAACATGTTCTAATGGATGTCTACCAAGTTTGTTCAAATAAAAGCCCTTGGGTCAAAATTGGCCCCGCCCCGGGGGTCATTGATTTCCTTTTGTGTGTATATAGCAAAAACTTAAAAAATCTTCTTTGAAAAAAAAACAACAAATAGCTAGAGTTTAGATACTAAGCATGAAACATCTTCTTGTGAGTGTCTACAAAGTTTGTTCAAATAAAAGCCTGGGGTCAAAATTGGCCCCACCCCGGGGGTTATTTATTTTCCTTATAATTATGTGTCTAACAAAAACTTAAAAGATCTTCTTTGAAAAAACTCAAATAGCTAGAGTTTAGATATTAAGCATGAAGCATCTTCTAGTGAGTGTCTACAAAGGTTGTTCAAATAAAAGCCCTGGGGTCAAAATTGGCCCCGCTCTGGGGGACATTGATTTTCTTTATATGTGTATAGCAAAGACTTCTTTGAAAAAAACCCGAATAGCTAGAGTTTAGATATTAAGCATGAAACATTTTCTAGTAAGTGTCTACAAAGATTGTTCAAATAAAAGCCCTGGGGTCAAAACTGGCCCTGCCCCAGGGGTGTCATTGTTTTTAACTATATGTTTAAAGAAAAAACTTTAAAATCTTCTTTTGAAAAACCCAACGAGCTAGACCTTAGATGTTTAGCATGAAACATCTTCTAATGGTTGTCTACCAAGTTTGTTAAAAAAAAGCCCTGGGGTTTAAACTGGCTCTGCTCCAGGGGCCTATATACAGGTGTTTTACAATTTGAATAATTATTCTGGAAAATGTGTTAGAATTATCTGAAATTTTACACAAAGATTAGTGGTCTAAATCTACATCAAATGATACATTTATCTAGAAAAATATTTTCAGTCCCATCATGTCAAAAAACCTCAGTGGAGTCCCTCCCTTTTAAGAGAATTGCCAAGGTCTATAGTAAAAGTTTTTAATTACAGAAATAACAACAACCACTAATGAATAATACATGGAAGTTGTTAGCAAGTGTAAGATACATGATCCGATATAACATTTATTTATTTGGAAGATAATAAAATGGTCTTGAATAAAAAAGTTTTATACATTATATAATTGTTCATACTCAATCACTTAGAACTTTTTCAATATTATTTTAGGCAACTTTTGTATAAGAATTTCCAAATGATACTTTTACTATTGTTTTATCAATGGATAACTTGTCCATTGTAGACTTATCGACTTTTATAATGACAGTAATTACATGTGCAAATTCAAAGTTGTGATTTGCAAACAGTTATTCAACGAGTTGATATCGGGCCAAGAACAATCAAAGCACAGAAGGCGCTGAATTTGTTTGGGTCTCAGAATGTCAGAAAGGTGAAGGTTGTGAGATTATAAACCAGGTTATAACTGTAGTAAATTGGCTTTAAGACTAATTTAAACTCTGATATTCAATTCAATGTTTATTTGCCTTAAAAGAAATTATATATATTATATATATAACTTTATATGAATTGCTCACATCAATCACTTACTGAGAGTATCGGACATCGTTTTTTGTGAGTTAATCGATATTTGCATGCGCATGACTTTACGGAATCGTCATCGTTATTGGTGGTCTAGTTATGTTAGACAAAATTTATAACTCAAATATGAGAATTTAAAAGCAATGACGAATAATTCGTGGGAGAAAACATGGTTAAACACAACTTAAATATCTCAAAAACGTTGCTAGAAAGTGAACGAACTTAAAAATTTCATCATAAAGAAGATGAAACATATCAAATTCTGGAAAGCATCTGTGAATCATGACATGTTACTTAATAAGTTAAAATTAAAGTAAATGCTGTTGCTAGCACAAGTAAAAATCCAAAACATTTAGACTTTTGATTTCCTTGTTAAGCCTTTAACCATTTCTCCAAAAATCATTTTGATCAATTTTTATTTACTGTTTAAATGTCAAAATAAAAATATCCTCAAATTACGTAAGTTCTCTAACGAGCACGACAATTTCCTTTGGTATTTCAAAGACTATGATTGTCTAGACGGTAATTAGATCATTCCCAAATGGTGTATGTTATAAAATATTCTTATGTTTTAATTCTTCACGAATTTTTCAGAAACTACATGAATAAGTTAATGTTTTTACCAATTAATTCTAACTTTTTATATAACTTTTGTTATTATAATTGTTATTATTTATTATTATTATTATTATTATTATTATAATAATAATAATTATTATTATTATTATCATTACTATTATTACTATTATTATTATTATTATTATTACTTTTATTATTATTATTGTTATTACTATTATTATTATTATTATAATTATTATTATAATTATTATTATTATTATTATTATTATTATAATTATTATTATTATTACTACTATTATTACTATTATTATTATTATTATTATTATTATTATTATTATAATTATTATTATTATAGTTCTAATACCAGTGACATGTAAGAAAGTTATCTAGTTAGTTTACGGAACGTCGGTGATTCTACTGAGGTGTCCTTTTGTGTCTGAAACAATGCATGGAGGCGCGACTGAGGTCTGCCTCTTCCATTAAAGCAGGAAACTCTTTAGTGTTTAAATAATGTTTTCTTTTTAATACATGTTGTCTCAAATTGAGAAGACTATATCATAGGAACTTGAGAACGGGACCGCAGATTGCGGCGTATATTTTCGATCGTGTAACGGTTTTTAAAAACGTTTCTACTACATCTAAATATCTTTTAGTATTATCCGAGTGTATGGACTCAAAAAATATTTTATCAATTGAACCCAATCTGTCTCTTTTAAGACTGGTCAAATTTTACGGTATTATAAAAAAAGACACTTTTTTCAATATACCATAAATTTGACTGATTTTTAAATTAGCAGATTATATCAAATTGAGATTAGATTATTAAAGACCACCCGCTCGCATAATATAAAAAGATCTTCAAAGGTCGGACAAACAATATGTAAAGCCGGTACGGATTCGGATTTATGCGCCGCCAATATGCGGTCCTGTTCCAGAGTTCCTATGGACTATATTAGATTAGCGATTACCGAGAAAAAATTGCAATATTTCTTTAAGACTTTTTCTTGTATTTGTTTATGATTGTACTATTGCTACAGGAACAGTTTCTTGTATTTGTATTTTATGCCTTGCAGCTTTAGGTTCCAATCCTGTTATGTAGCTTACGGGATGTCGATGGTTCTTTTCAGGTATTGAAGATTATTTATAACCAATCAAAATAGTTTAATAATATGGATAACTATATTGGTAAATTCGTTATAATGAGAAATAATGAAATATAAATATAAATAAAAATATAAATGACTAACTTTTATTGATTGTAATAACATCTTTAAAATCGAGCATGCTTACCGCCCTTATATTGTACATCTTGTTCTTTGAAATTCACTTTCAACTTCAAAGAGAAGTTTGTAACATATTTGTCTTGGATATAAATAATGATACTTTTATATTTATCTCAACATTATTTCTATTTATAGTATTCAGTGTTGCAAACATTAATTGTAAACAATGACCTCTTGGGGTTTTTTTTATTACCGTAAGGTCATACAAAGTACAGAAACAACTAAAAACTTCGGGTGGCTCTATACTTACGAAACACAAACACGGGCTTAATGAACAGCATTTAATTTTACATTTTTCAAAAAATTATTTTTGACAAAAATACTGAAACATACCTGTTATGAATGAGTTGGTATTTTTGTTTATGCGTATTATATCATGTATATTGACATTTATTTAAACTTTAAGCAGAGTATATGTGTCAAATGTTAATAATATATAGTGTGGTGCCAGGCGTGTCTTAAATTCGATACATTTACATGCGAAGAACGTATGTGTAATGTCTTAAGGCAAGAATAGTTTCACAATTCTGATGTTAATTTCTATGTCTTATAATACATATAATTACTTTAAATGTTTTAGACTGGAACAAATTTCGTGATGTAAACTCGTTTTATGATATTTCTGTGAAATTGGGTCTTGATCGATACGTTACGAAGACATTCTGTTTTGTAGAACATGTTTTATTCACAACTACGATATCAAATTTTCCATATCTTTTTTGTTTAATATCTTTTCATTGTTTTCATATTGTAATTGAAACTGCTTAAGACTTTGATATTGTTGCAAACTTAAGCATACTTTAAAATGCATTAACATAGCCAGTTCAGCTGATTTAGTAATATTATTTTATTCCAATACAAACAACATGAAGACAAACTGTATAACTCTACACATTTTAACACTTTCATACTTATTTCATTATTTTTATCAGTGGGCGTAAGAATGGGTGATGCAATTTTAAATATTGAATCTATACTATTATTTGTTTGATTAAGCATAGTTTTTCCAATTTAATAATTGATCGACATTAACATCTAACAAGGTAAAAGTTATAAAAATTAGTTACATTTAAGTCAAGACTTTGAAAAATTAAAACATCTTGCCATTTGTCGGTAAGTTCAAACATTTATAATAGCTTTTTATGAAAGTGTTCAGTAGACGCTCACTATTTGAATACTCGTTTAAGACACTCTTTAAGGATTAAGTATCAAGTAATGGCATATTTGATTTGGATATGTCCATACATATAAATACCTGAGTTTTACTGCAGAGAGGAAAAGTTTGAATTGAAGTTGAAGAAGTCACTTGGTCATTTTTGTAACTTTGTTGTTAGAACTTGCTACGAGCTTCCTTCCCGTGTTCTAAGTGAAATTATTTCATTCGACAGAAAATAGTCAATAGGTTTGACAAGTGGAAACCGGGTTGCTTTAATATATATTGTTTACTGCTGTCGTAATAGATTTATTAATGATATAAAGAAAAGAAACTGACGGATCAGTTATATAGAATGTTTTATAGTTTAATAAAGACTTACAGATCAGTTTGAGTTTAAGCTAGTTATTTATATTCTTTATATTTAATATACCAATCATTTACGAATCAATTTTGACCAATCATACTAGCCCTGAGGAAATTTATCATCTATATTTGTTTAACTTTTGTAATTGATAAGATTGTTGAAATGTCTGCTAAGCATTCGCTCGTTAACCTGACAATTTCTCGTAGTAAACAGATCAAATCCAGCATTTATGCCGTATGCCTCTATGAAACCGCTTAAAATAACCCTGTATTGTTTTGGTTCTTTATCTGAACTTATATATTGTTTACTGTTTTATCCAAGATTAACGAAAGTAATCGATGAAATTCATGTAGCATATCGTCTAATGAATCAAGATAACAATAAACGTTTGTTATATTTTATTGCAGTAAAAGCAAATCCCAAAAGATTACTTCAATACCATTAAACATACTGATATTGAACATTGTTATCCATTTCCCTCCATCAAAACTGGAGATAACGTATGATTCTTTATAACCATTTAATCATATCATTCCACTATTCTACAATGTGCTGATTGTCAATAAATATATCATTGTCGAGGATTTATTAAGAACTTTAACAAATAAAAAGATAAGAATAAACTGTGTGTTTTAAGTATATTGATATCCGCTGGGAAAGAAATGGTCCATGTCTTGACAATTCAGTTAGTATATTGATATCCGCTGGGAAAGAAATGGTCCATGTCTTGACAATTCAGTTAGTATATTGTTACGCATGCAAAAGGAAAAAACAAAGTAGTTACTGATACCTAAAACCTTTCAACAAAGTTTGTGACTACAATAAAGAATAAAAAATTACTGTAATAACTAGTATTCTTTCTTTGACGAATCATTTGGCGAGTTATGTAAACAAAAATATGATAGAAAGCTTATAGAACTACATGTATACAAAAAATCTGAATTAACCCACATGCATACAATACAATCCTCATTTACAATAACAGTACTTAATAAGACAACGCAAAACAAACTAAATTGAAAACAGGTTTTTGTGTATCTTTACTTTTTATCCTTCTTTAATACTCACAAACTGTACATTCAAATCCTTAAAATGACATTACACATTTCATACTGTTTGGTTAAAAACTAGTTGAGATTAGTGGTATTTATTATTTTTATTGACTCAGATTTAAATCAAAATGAATACATAATCAGCTGTATTTACATATACAAATTTCTTTGATTATTTAACAATGCCACATATCATGTTCAAAATATCCTTATCATTCAAATAAGTCATTTCATCTTTTATTTGGTTTTTATGATTTGATTTAATTTTTTCAAACTTGCGGTACTATTATTAATAAAAAAAGATCTATTATTAATAAAAAAGATTGAATCACGAGTGTCATGAAAACAAAGATGCATATTTTAGATAAAGTCAAGTAAATTAAGAATTCCGAAAGGATTGTACTGTCCTGTCATGCTTTTTTAACTGGTATTCATTTCTTTAGTCCTAGTTACAAATATTTATGAAACAACTATTCATTGTTTATATTTTAGTCACGTTGTTAATATTTTTTCACGTTGTTAGCTTAAAGAAATACCAAACAAATACAAATGTTGAGTTAGATATCATAACAGTAAATATATAGTAAGAGTATCCTCCCCCTGAGTCCCTTCTTTCTCTTTGCTTGTTACAAATCTCACTGATTGTCTAGCTGTTGTTAATGTCATCATCTTCCCCTATGAGCACAGATGGACAAGCTTCGGGTAGATCTTCTGTTAACTGAAATGAAACATTGAAACAAATTATGTCTTGCTTATACTGATAGAGAAGTGATAGAGAAGTTTCCAATGAATCTTAAAAACCTACAAAAAGTTATTAACAATCACGATGTTCTCATTCCTTTTTCATGTATGTTTATCTATTTATGTTTAGTTTAAGTATGTTTGAATAAAAAAAACCCTAAGTAACGAATTAAAATGCTGTGCAGATTTATTTCATAGAATCATTTGTCATTCAATTCAATGCGTCTCATATGACATGTTATTTTCCTGGATGATTGCCAATACTCTCTGATAATTTGCCAATGCTGCTACAACGCCGAGCTTAACCTGTTTAGTCAAATCGTATTTACGAGAATTTCCCATGAGCAGAGCTCGGTGCGCCGTGGGAATAAAAAGCAGTTTGATATGTTTATAAGATTAAGATTGTGAATATTTTTATATTTGACAGCAGTTAAGAAAGTTTTACGAGGACATTTCACATGACATCTACTGAATAATTCATTTCTAAAGACATTATTTGACCTTTTGTAATGATATATTTATAAAACAATGCAAAACCTGCCATAGTTAGATAATCTTATCCTATAAAAAGAATGATTGATTGTGGTTAACAAAATAAATTAATAAAAAGATGTTCAAGGTTTGAAAGAATGAATTAGAAAAAGTTGAACTTTAAATATTGTTACTTACGGCTGGTTTGTATATTTTTGAAACAGAAATGATAACAATGTTATTACAAATCTCGTTTAGTAATAGAGAAACTGCGAAACCAGATAGAAAGACATATTGTAAAAACTATAAAGCTGCAATATTTGGTATGTTCATATTCTATAATATCAAAACATACTGAGATCTTGAATCAGGGTGTAATGCATCACTTTTAGGGACTTTTACAGGGAAAAAACAAAACAAAACTAGAAAAAAAAAACAACAAACGACACCATTATCAACAACAACAACAAACAAACACCAGAAGAAAAGGATTTTATAGTTCCACCTAGGACACTATTAATATGTTATGGATATTATAGTATAGAAACATACCAAATATTGCAGACCTTTTGTTATTACAACTCTTTTTTCTCTAACTTGTACTCTTTTTCTCCATTTTCTGTCTGGTCATATTTTTCAAATGTTTAATTTCAAAATATTTGCAGTTTTATATCTATGCTTACAATAATTGTGTATCAAAATATGTATGCTTCATCTCCTTTACTTTCTGTTTGACCAAACATAACAGATACCTGTTTCAATCAAGAAAAAATGTTCTACAAATATTTTTTTTTTTTTTTTTTTTGTTCCAACAATTTGTCTGTCTTACCACTTTATAAAATAATTAAAACTATTTTCAACGGATGAAAACATACTTTATTGTTTCTTTATTGTTCTGAATATAAACTTGTTACGTAAGTACGTATTGACCAAGTTCATTTACGTAAGTATGCATTGACCTAGTTCACTTACATAAGTATGTATCTACTACCTTTCTTGCAGGCGACATAAATGTAGCAGGTTATATCCTAAAAAGTCGATTATATTGTAACATCTTTATTAACTGTTATCACTCAATATCACACGTAATGATTCCACTGGGCATCAAATAATGTTCTATTAGTCCATTAAACTCTCCAACAAGCCATTTAAATCAAGTAGATTACAAAGCTGTTTTTATTTTCCTTCAACCCACATATCACATATACAACATATAATAATACAGAAGTCATGCGCTAAAGAGTAACATCAAACCATCTGCCACATGTGAACTATTTTAGTTTATACCTTCCTACTTAAAATTGCCTAATTACTATTTATGTAAATGTCTTTATTGTCTATTTACGGAAATTATATATATAACTTTACAATTATTCAGGGTTTACGTCAAAGACTTAGAAAAATGACAAAAATATCTGCCCACAAAACAGGGATTGGCCGGTGAAAAAATTATGCATTCAAGCATGAAAAGTAATGGCTCGTACCGCCCTATTCTGTATGAAATGTTTTTCTTTCCCTTTGCCTCAAAACTTTTTTTTTATCAAATTATACCATAGATATTCTGAGTGATATGCTATATTATCACGCCAATGGAAAATTATTAGCTTATTTGATATTCAATTTGTTTATATTAGATTATACATATGGACTCATTCTATTTAGTGTTAACGTTTGAAATAAAGAAAATCAAAAATAAATTATAGAATATGTGAAGACGATTGAATTCTACGGAGATCGTCAGAAACGATGCACATTCAATCCTTCTTTGTATGTTAGAGTTTAACAGCATATTGATATATTTCTAGTCGCAGAAATTGTTAAGTCTAAAGTAAGTTAGTGAAGAATTATACAAATGAGTTAATAAAATCTTATAATATATGTTCATTTTCTTGTTAGGCTAATCAAGCTTCAAAAATTGCTATTTTTTATTTCTACAAGCTTTTATTTTTTAATCCATACCTTACAAATTGGCTATATAACTGAACAATCTTTTGCATTTTGACAATTAGGACAATTAAAATGATTTAGTATTATACATGCAAATCATAATGCTTTTTGTTTACATTTTTGCTACCTTTATTTTAAACAACTCATAATTCAGCGCTGTTTTCTGTTTTTTTATACGATAAGCAACTAAAATACTTAAAATCAATCATTACAATATAATGATACATAATATTGCACTTTCTAACTATTCCTATGGTTGTGAATGTATCTGAGACAAACGCTCTGCAAGTAAGTTTACTCGGTAAAATCTTTCATGAACCTGTGCAAGATCAAGTTATTCAAGAGGAAACTGTTTGACAAAGAAATATTCACTGTAAGTTCGATAATCGAATACTAGCATCCTCACCTATTTAAAGATGAGAATATGTAACTCATTTGTGTTCAATTCGACATCTTCGGAGAACTCTGACTGCTTGAAAAAGATAGGGATTGCGATTCACCAAGACAATGATTGATATCATAAATTTTGCTGAGAAAGCTTTGTGCAAATTCGATTTCTGTTCAAAAAATAAAGATTTACGAATAAAGGCTAAAAATCACGTTTGGATAACAATTCGTCTACTGCTTAAGTATTTAATGATTATTCAGTTTAAGTTTTACGTTTTCATTTCAAGGTATACCTACACAATAACTCAAACAAAACGAGTTTACAAATTTTCACAGATTGATTTGTTAGCAGTGCATCTCAATTTTACAAATATATGTATTTATGATTTTCATTTTGCTTCGCAGTGAAATCCATATGATCATGATACTTAAACGTATCTAAGATTTCAAGAATTTCAATCATGAAGTACAGATTTTGATTTTTTCACTCCTTCATTACTTTTAATTTCGACTGACTCAACAATGTTAATTAACAGATTTCCAAGTGGAAAATTTATAATCTAAAACAAACCAAATAGAATTTTTTACTTATTTTATTTCTCTACAGAGTATAAAAGATATCCAATAAGATCGTAATCTAGTGTTGCAAACTGACGCTGATGAAGTTAGTAAATTTAAACAACTGATTAAATGATCCCTTCCTTGTCTTCTTATTGTCAACGGATTTTATGTGTGTTTTATGTCTATTTGAGAGCATTTGGGGACATTTTATGTGTTATTGAGATGATAAAATTTGCCCATGCCCGAAAAAAGAGTACCATTCACATACATGCAAAGTTAATCAGCACCGATAAATGACAAGAACACGGCATAAAAAGAACACTCGAGACATCAGGAAGATTACCGGATTTGATAAGAGGCCCTTTAAATTAATCTTTACGACTGGCATGTCACAGTGAAGAATATTTTGCGTAATTCAGTGACCTTGAACCAAAACTATTTTTTTATATGAAGGAAGTTTTGTACAGATAAAAAAATTTAAAACGTAGGTTATTGTTATTTTACTTTTTTCTTTTAAAGCTTTTATAAAGTGTATTAAAATCGCAAAGAACCATTTTGGTTTTAATATCAGAACATGTTTTACTATCCTTTGAAATAAAATACACCATAACACATTTAAGTGGCTTAATTAGTTTCAACTTTACAGAAAATATTTTTTTCTTCTCATTTTGTTTATTTGCACTTTCATTTACCTGCGTGTGAATAACAATAATCATTAATGCCTAATCTAAAATACTGTTTCAACTTTTTATTAGTTTGATTTTCGAAACTTGATAAACATCGGTGATTATCAACAAAATAAATGGCTTCACTAAACGAAAATTGGCTTTGTTTATCATTTGATATTATTTTTTCTGAAAAGGGTTGGGCTTGAGTAATGAGTTTAAATACTTACATTCCGTTGTGTTTTCTATGTCATCTAACGTTTTCTATAATCCTACATCAGTTAAAAAAATATGTATTTATTTTTGAACAAGTTTTCTTGTTTGGTGTTAATCCATTATAATGAGAGTTAAATGGATTATTGACACGGAATCAGACTATCCATATTTGAGTGTTCTTATGTCATAAAAAATATGAACCCTCTAGTAGAGATACTATCATGGCTAATGTACAGATTTAAGTAAGTCTGCACTTCAATTAGTTTGACCAGACAGTATCATGTTTCCACTTAAGTTTCCCGAAACAAGCGATTACCAGACTAAACTTAAATCAGACATGTTCAATATCAAATTCAACAGGGAAATGCTTAAACTGAAATAAAATTGCTTTGATGTGTAAGAATAAAATACGATTTCCCTATAAATGTTCTATTCTAGATTTGCATTGTCATACCAACGATAAAAATTTATATTTATTTAATGCTAAGAGAATCATTTAAATTGCTCGTCTTTGTTGAATAATTGTTGGTTTGTTTAAGGAATGTACACTAATAAAATATGTCCAAGTAAACTGTCTCTTTTATACGAAACCATTTTTTTTGCATACAAAGCATTTAAAAGTTTATATGCGATTTGTTGATCGAAACTCGTTATCAAATTGCTCACATGCGTTAGCACATGTCACATGCTATAGAGGGTTGATGTGAATATAAATTAATAAAAGTTAGCAAGCAAACGGCAACAGGTAAACAGTTCATTAGTTTGTTTACAGAACAGTAATTGAAACAGATTCAGTTACATACAATTATTCATAGAGCTTTACAAAATAAAACGGCAGCATTAAATATCATTTGCAATGTCGACGCTACACATCAAAGATAACCTAATAAACACTTAAATCTAGATTAGACTGCATTATCCTTGATTATAAATATAATTACTGTTGATTTAATTCTCAGTACTAAATTGTGATCTTCATACATACATTTTACGTCAATATTCTTGATCAACACTCTTGTCATTTGAATTGCATTGTTTTCATAGTAATCGTCAAGTAATCTAAACCGTAACATGACAGGACCGGTCAGCTGAAGGCGGCAAACGATTAACTCATCAAGGAAAGATTCACAATAATCCTAAAACGTTATTGATATCTCCTTGACAATTGCTCTCAGTGACATTGTGTCAGGAATTCCTCTGAAGATTGAGCCGTCATGTGATATCACAGAATCAATACAAATACTATAAATTTCCGGGACTGCTAGTATAAGATAAAACATGTTCGTTGTCATAAGTTATTTGTGTACAATGTTCCTTCCTTGTTTTTACAAAAAGAAATAGAGAAGAGCAACTTAATCCGTACAAACAATACATACTTTGTTTAAACATATTTTTATTCAAGGTAATATATACATGTTAATAATTAACAATTTAAGCAGAAAGGACTTGGACCGAGGGCTACAATAGCTCATTGTATCCTCTCCTATACATACTTAATTTTCTGACTTGAGCATATATAGAAGGTAACTGATATACTTATAATTTTCATTGATTAGTATTTATTTCAATGTATCTCAACATTTAACACTGCTGGTAATGAACTGCCTGTGAATTTTGTTCTGTCGGGTAACCTTAGGGATCTCCTCTTTACACTATTTAATATCCAGTATTAAACTGAGCAAGCTAATCGTTGCTAACTGAACAAGATAAATACCAGTTAAGCAAAACAACAAATTAAAAGGTTTCTTTCATAGTTATGAAATCTGCAGCTTACAGAATGTTCGTACAATAAAAAGTGGTCTACAAAATAATCAGTTATTATTCCAATTTCTGGTACTTAAAGTCATTTTAAACAGAATTTCGAAATCATGTGACTTTTGGTTGCTGTACAACAACCCAAATTCGGTTGATTAATTTGAAAATATTTTTTTGTCATTTTTGAATAGATTTTCTTTCAATAACAAACAATAACCTCTGCTTATTAAGCACTCTCCTTGTCTTTTACTGACTTTGTGTAAACTATTTATGGTTAGGTAAAATGTAACGAATGATTAGTGATTCATTATGCAAGCTTGAAATGTGCATTGTATGCATGTTGTTTTAAAGAAAATGTTAAGATATTCACCACTTAACCGAGGTTTTATTTCATTTTTTTGCGCCGTGAACTTTATTCGAAGGTCCATGTGTTTCCCCAACTTATATAAATTAAGAGAACAATTAAACCTTTACATCATAAGATAAATATAAGCTTGGAGGCCGATATACCGTTATATATATAACATTCTTTTAAAGAATTGGATTTTTTGACATTTCATTATCTTTTCAAGGATGAAATAAAATGCTTAATATGGTTTGATAATTTGAATATAACCTGCAAAAAAGTGAATAACAGTAATTTTTATCAAGCTTTTTAAATGAGTTTTACACACGAATATAGAGCTGTATCACAAACAGCGGCAGAAAAAGTCATAATAATCCAAGCAGTTTGAATAAATTGTACGAGTTTGACAGCAATGTTTAGCATTTGTAGTTAATATTTCAAGCTGTGAATGGATAATATTATTATAAAAAATCGGTATAAACGTATTTCGAGATGATTGTCTGGCATTTATCACTTTTTTGTCTCTTGAGAAACAGACTAACCTTCTCAAAAACCATGAAATAAAATTTTTATTTGATTATTGTTTCCTTTTTTTCGTGCCTGCAAACAAGCTCCTAGAAAATAGTTTTCTCTTCCATTAAAATGTTTTTTGTTAATAAGTACGAAAATATGGTAAAATGTATTCAAGTGATTAATAGCTTCAGCGTAATTTAATTGTATTTACAAGCAAGCGTGACAACATGATAATACGATTCCAAATAAAGATAAAGGTCAATGAATACTGGATTGGCTTTTTTATACTGAAACCAATACAAACAATGGTAATAAAACGTAATTACATCCCCGTTTTATTGTTAAGAGTTAACTGCACGTACGAGGACCATTTTAGAAGTTACATATATAAAAATCATAAGTTGTATTTAAAGTAAGTACTATTAATGGGAAGATGCTAATAGCTGAATAAAAATTGTTCATAAACAACCTGTAATTAAAGAGGGGGGCAGTATAAAATTAACGAAGATGTGAAGTATGTATTAAACACTTAGATTGTCCTTAAGGTTAATCATAGATTTTGTCGAAGAGCTGAAAATTGATATTAAGATTAAGACGGTATGACCTTACTATTAGTGATCCTATGTGCCCATAGTCCCACAAACGTATTATCATGTCAAATGTAACGATAAAACATGATAATTATCTTCATCCGATTACTACACTCTATTTTGTATTTGCGATGAGCGAGATAACATGAAAGAACTTACTGGTGTTCGAAAGAAGTCAACATCTTTCAAAATAAATACATTTGAAATAGACATCAGACATGAAACAAAAAATAAAGAAAATAAATGTAATAATTAAATGCATTATTACCCAAACCAATTGAATACAGTGTTTATAAAACTAACACAAGATAGAAGCAGGCAAATCAAAGAATCAAATGTGAGCAAATATTATCACCAAGTACTAGTGTACAAAATGAAACTTATGCTGGCAAAAATATTATCGAGTACACGAAAAAAAAGCCCACACATTATTTCAAGTAAAATGCGATATTGTCGTTGTCCTCCATGTTTATTGTGTTGGTGTAAGTGAGGCGCCCGCATGAAATCGTTCCTACTGACGAAATATGTATAAAAAATATATCACTGAACAGTGCTAAATTTAACATTAACACAAAATATTTATATCGATATCAGTTTTAAAATAGCATGTTTATATTTTAATTTTTCTTTTAATTTTGCCTATTTTTTGCCAAACTTATTTTGAGATATTTCGATTTATTCATTCTTATATGGACATTTGGTAATGGCAGGAATAAGCGCTGAGGAAACAGCCATTTTATATACAATATTCCCAATGTACAAAAGGTTTTACGTTGCACACGTAAGTGTTTGTGGTGTGCCGACGTCGTTTAAGCATTCGTAATATTTTTCATTTTCTTTTATAGTGATAATAATTTACTAAGTCATATCTACTAAAGCTCAACTGTCAATTAAGCTCTTCCAACTCAATCACTAATATGTTTAGATAATGGAAATAGTTAAAACTAGATTCATATGACGGTGCATAGTCGTGGCTCAAAGTAAGACTCGAACTGAGATCTTAGGTAAAGGCTGAAGTTCGATGAGTAACAAACGTACTGGTATAATACTTGCTTAGACGCAAGGAATTTTTTTTGTAAATCTCAAGGCACTTTATATTTTATATACTGGGCTGTGATAACATACACTGCATTATTACTGATGTGATCCTCTGATCACAATTAAGAGTCAGACAAATGTACAAAGTCCTCCGTGTGAGCAATATGAAATGACAACGGTGACAGCTAGTTGTGACGTTATATGCCACAATACCTTTAAATGTCATTTAAAAGTACTTTTTTATATTCAAGGTTAAGGACTATGTTACATACAACACAGTAAAACTTTGAATTACTATATCCTTCCTATTCATATTAGTTTTTTTTGGTAAACGTTTTACTTATAATACCCTAGTGCAGTTATGTTTAATATGAATAAAATCATTTGGCATTAAACCATTACACGAATGTTGCAATTACCTTGAAACAGAAAAAGCACTTTGCACTAGATATTGAATGCCTAAATGCTAAAAAAGCAATAGGCGAGTTATAAAACGTTCCCTGGATGCGATTCACAGACTGTACGAGCTTCATAATAAGACATAAGTGCGTCTTGTAGCAAGTGATATGATTCTAAAACCAAGCGTGTGTAAATTTCAATCAATCTTCCAGTTAAATAGAATTATTTTGACGATTCGTAAATATTATTACAGTAATTGCAAGTACGTTCTCGCATTCCTCATTTGAATCGCTAAATGCAGCTAAATGAAAGCCTCTAATGCAGTCAAAGGACCGCCGTTACTAAGTGAGGGATAAAGTTTCTGACATCAAAACTTTAATTATATCATTAAACAATTTGAGAGTAGAATAACAGTCATTTAAGACCGTGACATTACATTGAGGGTATATTGATATTGTGACTCCTGGCTTAGCCAAATGCGAGAAGTATCGGATTGTTATTCCGAGGGCAGCTGGTACAAACCTTGGGAGAGACATTTTCCTCCATAATAATTTAGTCTTTCGACCATTTGTCTCTCATAGCTTATGTAGAAATCATGTCAGGAAATTGTTTAGTACTGGTAAGTTAACCGAAAAAAAAGATTAGGTGAACAGCCTCCGAAATTTTTAACCAAACTGTGTTGACAATGGTGTTAAAACCAAGCAAATAAAGATAATTGTTTGTGGGAAAAGATCTTAATAATGTTAACTCTCAAATGCATCATTTGAAGCTTATCAAATAATTAAAAAAATTTACCAGTCTGTCAAATCATCGTTGTAAAGGAATAAGATTAGATTAAATTATAGTTTGATTTTTTTAGAAGCATTGTATTCGAGAAGTAGAGTTAGGTTAGTTTATATCAATTTATTTTAGTTGTACTGTGTTCGAACCTATAAGCAATGTGTGCAAACTTTTTTGCTTACGGAAACAACCGATTGCCTCTGATAAGTTCGAACCCAGGCGCCCGCAATCCTTTAGTTACCTGTATGACGCGTTAACCACTACACCACGCTGCCGCCCACAGGCTAGTTCATATGGTTTTACGAAGTTCAGTCTGTTTTTTAATAATTTGTTTCGAAACTATACCTGGATTAAATAAAATGGCTTTTATCGACACAATAAAAAAATGAATCTGAATATACCAATTGAAATATATTTTCTAAACGTTTTAACTTAAGCTTTAGCTACACTAAACCTCTTGTCGTATATCGAAATCCAATACAATCTTTCAAAATATATCATAACATTTCTGTTACAGAGAAATAGATGTATTCGAAATTTCATTTAAATTAATAAGCAATTATCTATATTTATTTTAGCTGGCTGAACATATACAAGTTTTAAGTTAATATAAAGATTGTATATTGATTTAAGTCATGTTATGAGCAGTGCTATGTTGTGCTTAAATTAAAGTGGGTTTTCACTTTAACTCCAGATTTGATTTTTATACAACAGCAGGTGTCAAGTGCTGTGTGGCAGCTGTAAAAAGATGCCCCGTTCTTCACTTCAGTGTTGTTATATTTTTCTTGTCCTCCGGGATCATCGATGCCAGTACTATTAAGTGTTTTGAATTGAGTAATGCTCTTGAGTACCGCTCAAGCCGGTGCTAGGGGACGTGAGGGATGTTGCACTTATTCATAATTCCTCATGTGCAGACTCAATCAAACCGAGTCTGCAATATTCATGTAATTTTGTTGTGATTAGTGCTTCCGAGGAATCACTTTGTTTGCAGATCTTCTTTTCAATAAAATGAAAATAAAGTTAAAATTCTGAACAAAAGAAAATAAAGTACGTTTGCATGTTTTATAAGCAACGAATATCTACCATTTTAGTTTTAGGTATATTGAATGATTTATATTGTTCTAAAATACTGTTTAAATAGACAATTAATCTAGCAAATAAAGACGGAACAATAGGAATGGACTTGCTCTATATTACAATATTAGATGTTGCAAATATAGAGGAAACTAAACGATAAAAGTGAATACTATAGGCAATGGCAGCGTTAGATGTTATATTATAATGATAATAGTTTCAAATGAAAATACCATGCATACACGTATTTGCTTTTCTTTCTTCATAATTGTATGCAAGTGTGCAATTGCACTATGATTTCAAATCACTCTTTCAATGTCAATACGTTCATTTGAATTGCATCTTTTTATTAACGTCATTTGTTCAGAACGTAGCAGTTATTTTTTTGTATTTTATTTCAGCAATTTGCGGACAAATAATGAAGGGTTATTCTTTTTGCCCCCAATGAACCTGTTCATTATAACAAATTATTCATGTTCCTTCTTTACAATAAGAAATAAGCGGTATAATGTGTATACAAATATGTTCATGAAAGAAAATTAAAGTGTCGTTATGCCCGATCATCGAGTGTTCTGGTAAAATTAAAATAACTTAACGTTTTGTCAAAGTTGTTTTCAGTTTTTATGATAAACGTCACCCGAAAAGTGAATAAAACTTTTAACCCACGTAAAATTTATAAATTTCCTCCGGAAATAATTCGGTTATGTTCATTTTATTAAAAGAGTGGGGGAATTCTTATTTTTGGCAGTTTTTATATTTTATCATAAACATTTGTCATTATAAATTAAAATTATAAATAAATTTATTGCATGCTGAATACTAACGAACACAATGTCACTTTAAAATGATATAAAAATTAAAACAGAAATCAGCTATCATTTTTAAAAATAATATATTAAAATAAATGATTCTTCTGAAAAGAAATATAGTTTAAAAAAGATCACGAGTGTGAATTGAATATGCTCTCTCAAATTATATGTTTTAACCTTGTGATATTGTTCAAAATGTATCAGGTATCACAAAAAGAAATCGTCTCATGGCAGTTCTCGCCTTCCTAACATTATAGGAATTTTAATACTTTTTAATCATTTTACTTATTTATTTGAAAAACAATATGCCGACAGATGAACGTTCAGTTCGTTAACATTCATCTTATTATTATAGCAAGAAACGTTTTCATATCTCAAATGACATTTTTCTTACTAAGGAATATGTGGAAATTTAATTGATTACAAAATGCACTGAAGTCTTCTTAATGATAGAATTTATTTGCGTTAATGTGTCTAATGAGATATTTATGCTTTTAACAAATTGATCACCTTGGAAATTGGTAGAAATAGCTCTTGTCTCATAGGAAGTTTTCCTTTATACTTCATGAATAAATGTGTTCATATATACAGATTTATTATTGCTTGCGGGAATAATGGCATATATTGACGCATTCTGAAGACTTAACACACATTACCTATGTCAATTAAATATATATTTATGTCAGTAAATAGTTTGATGGTAATATTATGATATAAAACACAATTGTGCTTATTTTCTGTTTTCTATCCCTATGAAAGTATTAAAAGCTATATGTAACTATATATATACACCACAATCACGGCAAAAAAGGGAAAATTATTATGAACATCACTATAAAGGTGAATATCATCACCACGTTAGATTATATGTAAATGTTAAATCTATATGAGTTTAAGATATACTATGCTCAAATTTGATACCAGAAATATTGATAATCACTATACAGTCTCTTTGTAAATATAAAATTAACATATTTTGACTTCACAGAAAATAGATATGTTATGTACACTATAGGTGGCCACAATATGAACATTGCGTTTATTTTAAAAGAAACTTTTGTCCCAATACATAGTTTATTCATTTCGTTATTCAAATTAGACATGTCCGATAAGAATTTAACAGATTTCAATAATTTCTGTGATTCAAATATTTTACGAGGATGTGCATAGTGTATATTTAAAATAACATCTTAAGAAATACCTTGGGTGCATCATCTCAATACAGAGAATGTTTGATTACACTCGTTTACAAATGCAATATTAATCTTTTTTGGAAACAGTTTTCTTGCTTTCTTTTTTCAATACTCTTTCTTTCAATATCATTGCCTGCTTATGTCACTGTACAATTTAAATTGATTTCTGTATAAAAATATGCGTGTCTAACAGATTTAATCGGATGAAAGTGAAGTGAGGTGTCAAACTCGTTTAAGATGATAAAATGTATACAGCTATACTTAATGAAATGATTTCTTAACATTTGAAATTTGTAAAACGAAGTTAACTTCATAACCCGTTTGGCTTTTCTTGAAGGATTTGTACACAAGAATATTTATGAAATATAACATACATACATTTTGTTCTGTTTACATGTATGAACAAAATATTTCGCTGCTATCAAAAATACATTTTTATTCGTTCTAGGCATTCCGTATTTGTTCTCATTAGATTTTAAACAATAGCTTTACAATCCAAATGGATGTACATTAAATACGCGTACATGAATTTAAAATAATATTTGAGCCGCGTCACAACAAAACCAACATAGTGGGTTTGCGACCAGCATGGATCCAGACCAGCCTGCGCATCCACGCAGTCTGATCAGGATCCATGCTGTTCGCTATCAGTTTCACTACTTGTAATAGAGTTGGTAAGCGAACAGCATGGATCCTGATCAGACTGCGCGAATGCGCAGGCTGGTCTGGATCCATGCTGGTCGCAAACCCATTATGTTGGTTTGGTCGTGACGCGGTTCATTTAACGAATATTAGGCTTGCTGCAGACCGCGCCCTACGTCTATGAATGTTTCTGTAAAATTACAACAATTTAATTTATGATGTACGGCGCTTTATGTGAACACTTAAATATAATCTTAAGATTATATCAGTACTTTTTTACAGCACTGACATGTAACAAAGTAAATGAAAAAGGGTTCTCATTTCATTACTATGCAAAAATAAAGCTATGTTTTATTACGCAGTTTCAAACAGCTGGTATTATCTTTTCTGAACTATTTTTGCTGGCAATCTTTAATGCATAGAGATATGCCTCATATTACCGCAATGGCAATTATTGTAGTGTGTGTGTTAATGGTAATAAGTATTAACTAATGCGAAATAATCTATAAAACAACATCGTTTTAGCTTATTTGTCTAGTATGATGATTCTCTTAAACATTGTCTGCAAACTATCTAGGACCCGTTTTTCTTAAAGACATTTCAGCCAAAAAGGGTAATGTTTAGTTGAGGCTTAGTTAAAAGATTAAGTTTCTACAATATATGTCATGATAATACCAACTTATGTTCTGAAATGATTATCTAGAAGTTAGAAGTGACTCAATTTAAATTCAAGCCAACAGTTACTTAATGAGAACGTAACGGCACATGTTTAGTGGTAGTTATTGTTCATCATTCACATAAAAATTTATATGATATATAATCTGCGATATGTTCACTTAATTTAGACATCACAATCTCACAAGCAAAGATTCAAATGTGAAAGACGATTGTACAATTAACAAAACTAAGTACATTTTGACATTTTTGACCCTATTAATGTTGACAAAATGATAAGAACTTGTCGGGTACTAATCGAGTTAAGTCATTTAAAGCTTAGCTTCTGATTTCTAGTAAAAAATTAAATCGAATCTCGTTTGCTGTAAGAAATCGCCTTTCCATTAATGCTTGCTTTATTTCAAATTCCTAATTTACTCGAAATAAAGTAAATTTTCAAGTTTCAATCTGTTCTATAAATGCAGTGTTATATCCATGTCAAAAGTGATATTTGTTCCCATAGTTAAATATACAGAGCAATATGTCTAAAACAAGGTGATAAATAATTTTGTGAAATAAACATATCATATCAACTATATTCTGAGTTGCATATCATTAATAATATCAAATATTATATATTTATGACAACTTTTTGCATTCATGGAACTATTTTATTTGATGATACATTTCTATATGTTCCTACATTCACTGATGATAACAATTATTTCATGTTTTGCAGTCCCTTTTTAAGAAAAGAACACACATATCTTTAATCCAGGATTTAGAAATTATGAACATTGTAACTAAATAACACTGCAATTGCATAATGAAAATTATACCTTAAACTGATAATTTCAAAGCGAAGTCGAAATAGATAACATATCGCGAATATATGTTTTAATATTTCTTTTAAGAAAATGAAACTGAGATTATGAATATTCACTGAATAGCTGAAAATTAGAATCTTACTCCTCTTTAATTTGGCCCAGTATTTATATGATACAGTTTTTTCTTTTAAATGTTTAGACAACTTTGACGCAATATCAAAGAAAACTTACAGTTTACGATAAATGCTCAGTAGGTAATGCAACATTAATTGTCTAAGTAAATAATCTTTACGAGACTGTCCTTGAAGTTCGCGATATAGTCTTTAAAGGCTCTAAAATCACGATAATTGTATAAAAAACAGTGTAAAATGGTAAAAACAACAAACGTTGATTAAGTCTTGCATTTTTAACCAGTGCAATTTTCCAAAAAGAAAAATATTGGTATATATATTAAAACCAATTGAAATTGCAAAAGCTTGAATGTTACTTTTGTCTTTGAATTATAAATGTTTCATTTAAAAATATATATGCAAAAAATGTACAGTCAGATAAATAACATTTTTACTTACCATGGCAATTTTCATGCGTAAAACACGTATGTCATTGATAACAGTTTGGCAATCACTGGATCTTTTTCCCCATCCGGGAGCTCTTTTCCCCCAACCTGGTCGTCTTTTTGTGGCTTCAAATTCGTTATACTCGCTTCTTTTGCCCCATCCAGGTCTACGCTTTATAATTTCTTCATCGTTAACATCATTCGACAATTCAGGACCGTAGCTTCTTTTCCCCCAACCAGGAGCTCTTTTTTCTTCAAATGTTTCAAAATCATTTGTATATGTTCTTTTCCCCCATCCCGGTCTTCTCTTATTAAGTTCTAAGTCGTCGGAAAAGCTTCTTTTCCCCCAGCCTGGACGACGTTTATAAATATCAGTATATGAATTCTCGTTTGCTTTGTTAAGTTCATACCTCGATAAATCTGATAAAACGGACTCTAAGTATCCCAGCCGGTTAGGCCTATCTTCCCTCTTTTCCCAGTTTGGACCTATTTTTTCTAGCGAACCACCATCTATACTATCAGCATGTGTTACTGTTGGTATTGAGCAAAACGTTAAAACCAGTAAAACAAAGTCCTGAATACTCATCTTTTCTTCCCCTTTTCCTAGCAATTCCGACAAACTAATATAAAATAACCAATATAAAATAGAAAGCCGCGCTTAAATACTTAGAACATTGCGCCGAGAATCATAGCAATTGGAAACATTCTTACAACGTCATTACCACGTGACTTCTTTGTAAAACACTCTCTGTGCTAGGATTGTCAAATCCCACATCAGGTTTAGACATACTTAATGCCAATAAAAACGCGCCATTAAATGCAAGCTAATGTTATTAACTCTATTCGTGCAACAATTTATTTTTTACGGCTGTATGTCAGGAACTATTGAGGTATTCAAAGAATGTCTAACATAAATTCAAATGTGAGCCCGTACTGATATAATTGTCTTTAAATAACACCCCTGCTGCTTCGTTTTATCTTCTTTAACAAGAATTGCCGAGGCTAATTGTAGGTAAGAGAATGCGAAGCTTTTAAAGTATTCAATTTCTTTCCGTTTGTGGAATTAAAGAGAGAATGTCTTTCCGATTATAATTGACAATATACACACCCTAAAAAGTTGATTTATTTAAAACTGATGTACTAAAATAGATTTAATTAAAACATTTCATTAATAAAGGCGAAAAAAAGAGATTTAATATAAAAATAACAGACTTGATGTTTGTCGCCAAATTACACGGTTGGTAAATACATAGCATCCATTAATATTGGAATACAAACGCATTCCGATTAATGCATCAAAGAATGATTTCGTCAAAAGCTATGACGTTTCTATTTCAAGAATTATATATCAACTGACGCAAATGCTTCCGTACGTTTTATCAAATATGAAAAACAAGATCAACATGACAGTCAATGAATTTGAGCATTATTTTAGTTTATCTTTAGAAAAAGGTCTGTTTAAACGCTTCCTACAGTATCCGTTAGATTTGCCATTTTGTAATAGAAAATCCAAGTTATTTGTTAATTTTAGCCATTTGCTACAGTTAACGGACGGAATGGAACCCTTTTTCAGGATTTATTAAATTATTGCATGAATTTAGAACATGAAAACGGAAAAAATTCCAGACAAAATCTGGTGATCGAGTTTCTGTACGTTTATATGAAAGTCGTAGCAAACGTCCATAAATACGAAGATAAATAAATAAATAAAATTGCAAGATTGTCTCTTACTGCCAGCTGTATAAGCTAAATAAATCGTACTATGAACTTCTCTGATATGATAAGAGTTGTTGCATTGCCTGTAACAGCCGCCGTGCAACGATTTTCTTTAACCACCATGTATGTTGTTTGAAAAAAAGGGAACGTTAGTATAAATATATGTACAGTATACATTATGGTGTGACGTTAATTGGAATATACGTGCCATGCATAACATCACAATTATGCATGCCTTTGCTATTTAATTTCCCTTAAGAGGAATAAAAATTGTTCAATATAAATTCAGTTTCAAGGATTCAGAAATGTCAAATCAATGACATAAAGCGCTATGTCAAACAATTTAATTTCGAATATAAGTATATATTTTACTTTATCATATTTAATATTATGAGCCATTGTAATTGATTTCCATTTCTTTTACCATTCCAGAGCAAATGGTGGTGCTATAAACAGCAAAATTCAATATAAATTATATGTTTTTTTTACAGAATACCCGTAACTGGCACCATTAGAAACTGAACAAAATGACAACTTGTTGAGATGCATTCACTGAAATCAAAAGGATATTGAGAAAAAAAATCTAAAAGTTAAAGACCCCACGAGAGCAATTTTAACACAATTTATAAGTGAAAATCGCTCATATTATTTAATTGAGTATGTTTGTGAGCGACGATATTGTTGTGCAAATTTAATGCGTAAGTATATTCTTTTAAATGTACGCATACGAATTGTTCATATTCACATCAACTAGACTTTAAATCATATTTTATAAGATGAGTTTCTCTTGAGCGAGTAATGTTAAACTTGCTTTATAGTAATTTCTTGTCATATCATCCAAGTTATATCATTCTGTCATTACAAATGATGAAAACTGCAAGGTATTTGACGTTGAATGCTGGACTTTGAACCACAAAGGATATATATATTTATGAGGGCGAGAAGATACAGTTCACAAGGCAATCAAACTTGTCTGAATCTTGGTATAAAATTAATGATACTTATTTCCTTAACAACGTGTAAGTAAATTAACTTAGTTTTTGTTTTAAAAATTGAAAGGCGTATGTACGAATGAAATTGGAGTAAACAAGATATTCATTACAGTATTGATGTACGTGTAGCATGTACGTGAATCGTGGTAATAATTCAACTAAGATTCCACTTGTATATACCCTTTCATTTAAGCGAAAAGCGAAGAGGAAGAGTTACTTCCCTTACCGGATGTGACGTAAATGGGTGATTGTACTTTATAAACCGCATAAATTGTTAGCTTATTGAAACTTAAATAAATAAATACTGAACGTAAATTACGATTATAACATGGAAAATTTGACTTATGCATACATAAATTTCATATCAAGAATATAAAATAAAAATACAAAAAGATTCAAGATTCAGATTAATTCTTGCTACGGAGTAAAACATCGGACTTTCAAAGTGAATATATATCTATTAAATTTTCTCTAATGCCAGAGTAACCTAATATAAATTTAAATGGACATTTTCTAGTTTTCTGTATGATTTTTGTCATTTAGTCCGTGGTTATGTGAGAAACATGAAAATAAGGTTGTCTGTATTTTTAAAAATGGTTGTTAAAGCTTTAATAGAACAATATCAGAATGAATTCTGCCAACACTTGATTATTTTTCATTATGCCATGTAAAAAATCTTTCAAAGAACAAGTGTAGGATATTATTTTATAAATATTCATGAAAGAACGAAAACCATATGGCAATGACTTTTATAACGTAAGATTTGCAACAGACGATAAAAAGATAATTTTGATTCTACAAATCTATTCTTATGATTATGAAAATAACGACCTTTTCCTATAGTACCTCATTTTATAAATAAATAGATGTGTATATATAAGCGGGCCTTAACATATCAATTAACAAGGTGCATATGTTATTTATTATACAAGCGGCTCTTGGCTGTGATATCATAAACACCAGGGTGCATATTTTAGAGTTATAACATTGTATCAGATTACGTCACTTTTGTTAGTTGTCAAAATATTTATGATCCGAATTTGGTTATGGATCATCCTAGGGACTTTATTGATCATGCCTTACTGATTTGATACTCCGGAATGACGACCAATTGGCACAATAAAAAATTCGTAAAACTATAATTCAGTTAATAACGAATTTCTGTGTACATATTTCACAACTTGTTTTTTTAAATGATTTAAAAAAATTGATAAGCAGAATATGAATAAAATAAATATCAAGTTGAAAATATTACATTACCAGATTTAATATAATTGGCGGATGTACAATATTTGGAGAGTGGCTTTTTTGCCGACACAAATAGTGTACAGTTATTTACATTCAAAAGAATCTTTACTTTTTATGCCTGAACATTTTTTCGAAACACTATAGATTTATATTATTGTTTTTCCTTGTCTTAGTAATGCTTAAATCAAAGTAATATTTAATCAACCAGCATCTTGCAATTAATTATTACGCAGCCGTTTGTCGAAACTACAGAATACTTACATTTTTGAAAGTCAAAATATCTCTTTGGTACTATATATTAGGAGAGACATAGATATCTGGTATTTTCAAGTTGGTACGATTTATAATTTCCTGGTATATCACGGTGCGACAATTTTCATTATTTAGAATCAAATGAAAATGTAAGCATGATCAGTAGGTTACCCATCCATATGGTCTAGTATTAAAACAAATCGTTAACCTTACTATGGTAAACAATAATATTATTTTATTCATTTGACCATCCTTTTTATATAATACCTTATCAATTTACACACATTTTGGCAATTTCAATCTGCCAATCTTACCAGAGAAAGGATTAAGATCATTATAACCCTTAATTAATATACTTAATCGTATTGGCAATGTCCACAATATTCCACAACGACGTCATCCAAGACTTGAATCCGTTCTTAAATGAAAGGATCTACCATGACTCATTTAAAAAGGATATCAATTCTATACATTTTTGTTATATCTAAAATATCATTACTTTTGTACTCAAAATAGCAGATGAATACTGTAATGCAGTACATAAATCATTTAATTCAACTTAATTGTTTAGTTTCAAACATTGCCATTTTTATTTCACACATTCCTTAGTTAATAAAGAAATATTCAAACTGCGTAGTAACCTGAATTTTAAATACGTGTTGAATATAAAATTATACGACTTTTAATAAACATGTAATAATGTATCAAAATCTATAAGAAATAAGGTAATATTTTATATATAGTTCAGTCATTCACGCTCATAAAACCTCTCTTACAAAATAATTTTATTTTTAATGATCCAATATTAAGCAATATTAATAATAGAAATATTTTGATTAGATGGACTCGAGAACTTGGAATAATTGATAATTAAGTACGTTTTATAGGAATATTTTATTATTTTCCAGGAGAATTAATTGCTTTTTGCAAGCATTGAAGTTTTGATTACTTATTGAATTGTGATTTTATTTTTGTTGACATTCGTTATGTTCTGTTTTCATCCGACTTATATTTTTGTTGGCCAGTGATCTATACATCAGTGTATTAAAGCAAAGAACGAGATATTTGTTAATATTTAATGCCATTTGGTCAGCCATTTTAAATGCGTTTAACATACGATTTAAATTTAGTGACTTTGTTTTTGCTCACATTATCAAATTCATTTTCCATTTAACCAAGTTGAACTCTATTAGATGCTTATTAATTTGGTAAAAAAGATTGTAAGATTTTAAATATAATCTTTGAAACATAATTAAGATCTTTAAATGTAAAACATATAGTAAAGTAACATATAGTTATTACATCATATTGACTTTAAGATATGCTCTTGACAAAAATTAGAAAATGCAATTGCTTTTATGAAAAAATAATTGGCTAATAATTAAAAAATATGCAAATTATAATATTGGTTGCGCTTGTCAAATATAAAATACTTTTACCATCTTTTTTGGACTCTGAAAATATCAGGTATCATATTTGATAATAAATGTGGCAAATTTTGGCCAATAAATACCAATAATAATTTTATAATTAAAATGAAACAATTTTTTCTTCTCAAGAGTGATCTGAGAGACACATATAATGTTCAAAGAAAAAAAAAGTTGCGTCTTCTGGGGCTTGACCCCGCGCCCCTCATCTTCAATGCAGTTGACAGTAGTTCTAGCCTATTTGAATACTCTTCAAAGTGGAGGTCATATATAAGGTGGGTCCTACCTTAAACCAGTTATCAATGTAATGTTGATTTTTCCTGATGACTTGGGTTTATTTACGACGAATGCAGACAGCTTGCAAGTCAAACTTGATTGTATTTATCAATACTCGATTAAATAGGGCCTTAAGATAAACTCCAAAAAGTCAAAGGTTTGTATTTTTGAAAAGAGAAAGCAAACTAATTCTTTTGAAAGGTTTATTAATGGTGAGAAATTTGAAATGGTGGATATTTTTTGTTATTTAAGAGTAAACTTTATTTAGACTTGGAACATGAAAAATGCTATTAAGGTGCTCTCTGACCAAGCTCTCAAAGCATATAATAGACTCTTGTACTAGAGTAAATCTTGATATCTAAACTAAACTTTTTTGACTTTATTGGTCTACCTATTTCATTGTACGCTTCTGAGATTTGGAGCAGTTATGAATTTAAGGAGATAGATAAACTACATATAACATTTTTAAAACATATTCTTGGTGTCCGAACACAATCTTCAATTAATGATCAACATTATTTTTTTTGTCCAATCACATTGAAGTATTTTTCAAATTTCTGCTAAGTCTAACTTTGGTTAATGTGTACTAACTAAATAAAATTTACTTAATCTGTTGTCTAACCAGTCTAACAAATTTCAATAATGCATTATATTAGGGAGGAGTTAGACTCTGAATTGAAAAATATCTATAGGTTATCAAAACAATGCCAACGTAAAAAAATTAAGCGAGGTCAGGTGTTTCTAAATGTGAGGATACAATTATTTAATTTATTACATAGATAATACATGTGGGGCACGCAGAGATAAATGATTACATAGTAACTTTCTTATATCCTTTTAACTCTAAGAAAAATGTCTGTTATAAATTGCTGACTGTTTTAAACTTTATATTTTCTAGAAAAAGTAACCAAAACATTATTTTCTTTCAATCGATAGGAATGAAGTGCATTAGCAATCCTTAATATTAGAAAACAATGTTTACATTTTTGGCTAGAAAACTCATTTTAAATGGACCCCACCTGTTAACTTAAATTGATACACAGAAAAATAAAAAAAATCAACTGTTTTTCAAATGAGCAAATCAATAGAAATTTTAATGTTAGTGTATCAATTAATAATCTCTAATGTATTTTTCTCAGATTTTTTTCCCCAGTTTTTTTTTTATAGAAACATGATATAGGTACTGTAGATAAAGGTATAAATTCTGTGATATTTCAGTAAAACATGTGCCTAATTATATGTTGAAAGGGCCATTTATTTAGCTTATCTAAATGTGACATGTTAGAAACTTGACGAGGTGTAGACATCTTGAAGAGCGCAAGGGCGGAGCTATCGGTGATTTAGAGAAATGCCTTGTTTTTGGTTGAAAAAAATAATGTTGATCATCAAATAGGTTAATGTTTAATAATACATATTGATAAAAATAATTGGTCGCCTGCCTGCGGCAGGCTTGACCAATTATTTTTGTTAATATGTATTATTAATTACTAACCTATACATGTAGCGGTATAAGGTGAATTGGGCCGTTTCCCTTTCTCAGTTTTAATGAAAAAGAGTGAGCCTTGAAATACTGGATAAAAATGATGAGTAATCAACACATGCCTATGTATATAAAATTATAAGAGAACAATGTAATTCTCAGAACGTAAATTCTTGGTCAAATAAAATTAAAACGTTACTTGATAGTCTAGGTTTCAGTGATATATGGTTAAATTTTGACTCTTCCTGTAGCTATTTCACAGATTACGGGATCAGTATATCCAAAACTTGAAAATGGAGATTCATAATGTAGCTTAACTTGAATACTATAAACAATTTAAAGTTTTTTTTGTTATGAATAATATTTAGACATATTAACTAATAGTAAACAAAGAGAGCTATATACTAAATTTAGAATATCAGCACATAATATCGATATTGAAGTAAGTAGATATACTGGCATTGAAAGACAAAATCGTATATGTAAACTTTGTTCATCACAATCCGTTGAATCTGAGTACCATTTTTATTATGCTGTAATAAATATTATGATTAACGACAGAAACATCTTGCTAATAATGCTTGGCCTTCAGTCCAACAGTTCAATAATATTATGTCATCTAATCGTAGAACAATTATTGAAAAAATGCAAAGATTTTAACGGAAGCTTATAAATTAAGAACTTTAACCCTTGAAAATAATGCTGCTTTGTAGGATTCATTTCATTTGTGAGTTTAAAATTTCTTTATGTTTGATTTTTGCTGATTATTTATTATTTAAAGATTAAATGTGTAGTTTTTTGTGTAACTTTTATGTAAACGGTATGTCTTGACCATATTTAGTATGCTGTAAATAGTCAAAGGCATTTATAATGCCAATTTGCTAATAAATGAAATGAAATTAAAATATATTTCATACATAAAAAACAATGCTACTGTATGAGAATTTGATACTTTAAATAGCTTGAAATCATGTTACAAACATTTATATTAATATTGATATAATTTCACTTTTTTCCAAACTGACAATGTTTCTAAATACAAAGTTAACCTTGATTAAAGTCTAATAACAATCAAAGATTTTATCTAACTACAAAGGTGGTAAGGGATCATTATGTTTCAAAGTCTCATAAATAACATTAATTTATTACGCTGAAATTAAAAGCGGCTAAAACATAAACTGCTTTGATTAAATCCAGATCTGAGATCCAGACCAATTAATTTCTAAACAAATATTTTGTTTTGAAATAAATATAAACAAACCACAAAACGAACATAATGATATTGGCAAGTATTAACGTAAACGGATGTGATCTTCTTTTTTGCATTTATTTAAATTTATATTAAAATATTTTGTCAGTTGAAAAGAATAAATTTAGACAAAAGTTTCAAATTAAATTTTTAAAAAAATTTTAAACAAAATTATTTAAAAAAACTTTTAAATTTAGGTAATTCACCAAAAAGAATAATGCCACACTGATTTTAATGAAAAATACAAGTTCATTAAAAACCCTGAAAATTAAAAATTTTTTTAAAGACTTTCTCTCTTGACTAGATAATGTGGGCATTATCAAAAATTCCAAAAAATAAAGATTTTAAAATTTATTGGCAGTTGTTTTAAAAATTCAGAGGCTTGATATAGGTTTCCGTCATTGTGTTTAAAATTTTTCCCAAAAAATGGGAAAAAAAAGCAACAAGGGAAGGGGGGCATTTTTGAACAACCTCCCCACGACCATCGGGGAATGAGGCCCCGAAGGGGCATCAAAAACATCAGGACATGGCACAAGGAACACCCCGGGTTTTAATTTGGGGGAAACCCCGTTTTGCGACCCTTTATTTGATGGCTATAGGACAAACTCTGATTTTTTCTCCGAAAATCCGGTAAAAAATTTACCTTTTCAGTATTGTATTTCAGCGGTTTAAGATTTGGTAAAACGCGGTGCGGCGTGCTTTTTAAAAAATCGTGATAACTTGCCGATGATTGGCTTGTTTTGAAAATTCTCGTGAAGGTGGCCTCCCTTGGTGTTGCGTAAGATCCTAATGCCGATAGCGTTAATTAGGAATTAGGAGTTGATTTTAATCAGATAGAGTTGCGCTGGAAGAAAAAAGTAATCCCAAAAATCTTCTTTCTACTTGGAATTTGTCTTTGCGTTACATTTAATGTGACATGTAGCCAAGTATTTACTCGAAGTTAATTTCAAAATTAAATCAGTTTTTCTAGTGAAGCCCTGTAGGGTTTTATAATTATTGCGCATGTTTATTTTTAATATAACCCATGAATTCGAGAGAACTTGGATACTAGATGTTTCCAAACTATGAAAATTTAAAAAGTAATTACAGATTTCCATTTAAAATGAGATAATTTAGACTAAATATTCAACTGTAGTTTACTTTTTTACAAAATATTTCTCGAACAATTAACCATTAGTGTTATTTTCCGATTGTTTACGTACAAGCAGTCATAAGATTTTAAGTATTTAAATTTGATATTCTTAAGGAAGAAAATGAAGCTAAGACGTTATATTTTGTCTCAAAGGAAAACATATAATAAAGCATAATACCGTGAATATGGCTTCTCCTGGTGTAAACAAACTAGCCTGTCCATATTGATTGCATTAAGGAAAAGAATTAATTTAATATGATAAATATAAATCACGTGTATAACAAAAAACGCAAAATATATTAAAACCAAGCTTATACCATACACAAAATAATCGTATTACTTATATTCGTACACTAGTACATAGTCTTAACTTCGCCGAAACAAGGCAAACTATTTGTTTTGGGTTCAATTGTGTCATATTAGTTTTATGTTTATTTGCTATATAAAATGTTATAAAAGTATATAACAAACACGACAATTTGTGGAGATATACTGTGGAGATATAACCTGTAAACCTGCAAGTACGATTTAAAGTATTTTCTTTTACTAAGATTGAAACTAGTACGTAAATATTTTTAATCAACTAAAACAAATGTATTCTCCTAAGTCAGAACATCAGTCAGTCTCAACTGATAAGCTCATATATATTATATTATTTTATCATCAAATATTTATTTTAAGTATTATTACATTTAATATCATTTGCAATTGTATTTAAAGTTCTTAAAAGTTACTCATCGGCCAATTACTAGAACCTTAACCATCTTTCCCTATTGTTGTTATTTTGCGATTTGTACGGTTATAATGATTTAGTATTTTGTATTATGGGAAGTGAAAATACTATTTCGTTTACATTTTTGCAACTTTTATTACAAATAATTGCTTATAAAAACGAATACTTGCTTCAGGCAAACACGCATCTAACATACTCGTTGACCCGTTATAAAAAGGATATTTAATTACAAATCACAAAGAAACTACATTTTGATCCTTTATGTGTAATGAACGTATATAGATTATCATTTATAATTAAACTGTCCGTTCCATATCGTAAATGTCTGAGAGATATTCATTCATATTACAGTGTATACTCTAATCATTTTATTATACACCGATTTGCGACAAAAATATGCTTTCTAAGTATGTTTCCTTTTAATAAACTTCTGCCGATTGTCGTTATTAAATGTTTTAGGTTCATGTTAAAAGTTTCTGTTTGTTATGTATAACTAAGCCGTTACAATTTACAGAATCCATGTAGCTTTTTGCAGTCAAGT
This sequence comes from Ruditapes philippinarum, assembly GCF_026571515.1. Lineage (NCBI taxonomy): Eukaryota > Metazoa > Mollusca > Bivalvia > Venerida > Veneridae > Ruditapes > Ruditapes philippinarum. Next base: position 57,743 of record NW_026860915.1, read on the forward strand.
AGAAGTTAAAGTTACATGCAATACAAAATTGCTGCAACCTTGCAAATAACTAGATATGTTTTTACTGTCTTATGTCTATCCAATGATACAAGCTGTAAAAGAAATCAGAACGAAATTGCCGTTGAAATAGAGAAAAAAACAGAATCCCTAAAAGAACGTCCAACACGGCAAAATTGAAAATGTTGCAAGGCTCCGGTTTTGATTGAGCCTGTTCTTTGGCCAAACTGTCAAGTGCAAACTACCGTCCACGACCCCCTAGCAAACTGGCTTAAGCAGAATTCAACCTTTTTAACAAGAAAAATGGTGAAATTTTGAATTTAGAAACAATCCGCAGAGGTGTTCATACGGCGGTTTATCGTAAAACCTTCAATGTGACACGTTAATGTTATTCCAAAAAAGTGCGTTATGGTCTCCAAAGTAAAAGAAATG